>NC_056749.1:163259006-163363015 GCF_019279795.1 Protopterus annectens
GCAAAACCCATATAGTGGGAATTTGAACAAAATGTTCAGTTCCCATAATAACATGACTGCAGTAGCTAACAGGAGGGTGAATGCAGCGCCCATTGCAACCCTCTGTTTGTTTGTAAAATTCAACTTCTAATGTCAAAAAATGTTATTTAGCACCAGTTCCTTGAAACTGCATATCGTTTCTTTCTCATAATGAAGATCACTATATTTAAAAATTATGTCTCTGAACCAATCCAAGCCAATTTCTTGTGAGATTACTGTGAAGAGACTGTTCACTTCACATGTCACCAAAATTACATTGTTTGGTATCGCCCCGGTTTGTAACTTGCTCAAAAGGTCCCAGGAATCATTTAAAATGTGGGAAAATCTATCAAGAAGTTGTTTGTCTCATATCAACATATTTTGCTATAGGTTCAGTCACAGACCCCCTTGCTGCAACTATTGGATGTAGCGGTGGATCTTCTTGATTAGAGTGAATTTTGGGAATCCCAAAAATGTTGGGTAGTAGTGGATTTTCTACCCTCAAATAATCATAGAAGGGTTTGGAAATTGAGTCTAATAACAGTTTATCAAGCACAATCTTCACAGATCTGTATGCTAGATTAACTTAGTTCAGGGAAACTACCCCATATATTTCAGTGTTAAGCATATTCATCATATGACCACTATAGTCTTCTGACTCAATAATGACCCCTCCCTTATCAGGTTTCATACAACAAATTTCTTTGTTTTGCCTGATTTCAGAAAGCGACTGGCTCTCATCTTGAGAGAGATTGTAAAATCTACAGCATTTGTTCCCAAACAATGATCTCAATTCCCTTTCGCATTGCCTTTCAAAAACGTTAATAGTGGGAGGCAATGGAGGGTTAAACGTACTGGACTTTTTGAAGTCAATTTCTGATGCCCTACCATCATACATAACTCTGAACTTAAGTTTGCGACTAAACATTTTTAAATCCAGTATGATGTCCTCTACTTGGGCTCCTTTTGCAGGAATAAATTTAAAACCTTTCAAAAATAGACTGATGTTGAGGCCTTATAATCGTACTCAAAAAAATTGTCAATATTGAAATTGTAAAATGAAGTCATTTTTACAATACATTATCTATTAATACTGGAGCAGGCTCCTGGAATTTACCCATTTAATTCAGATAATTCTGGCCATTCTTGAAATTCTGTTACTTCCTGCCATTTGTCGGTTGATGCCCTAGTCCCTGCCAATTGTTCACCTGGTTTCTCCCTGGTCGTCTCTGACCTTCTCTGTTATACTCTCTCCAAAGGGGCCTCATCTTGCATTGCCCCTTGTTAATCACAGACAATGGGGTCATATATACCATTCTGAATTCCCCTAGTTGAAAAGGGTAATGGACAGACTGTCTTCCTCTGGTATTCATTGTCACATTTAAGTTTTTTATCTTTTTACATCCTGATTGCTCCCATTTTGCGCTCAGTATATTCAAACACTTGATTGAACCTTGTTTTATCATCTTGGAACTGCACATCTGCAGTAATGGCCTCCACAGTTTTAGCGATCTCATGTTTATACTCGTTCATCCATCTTTTATCTTTAATCAATAACCTTGTCAATTCCAGTCCAGTATGATCGAATAACTCAGTAAGCTCAACATGAAAAACTTGAGTTTGCTTCAACCCCCTGGGGGTACTTCCAAAGTTGTAGTCCTTTAGATATGTGCAATCTCATGCTTTCTTCCAAAAAATAATTGTCCAATTGTAACGTTTTGAACTTGTACAGTACCTTCTCTAACTGCCCAATCTGTTCTAAAATCGTCAGAACTCACCCAGAGTCTGACACAATATGTTCTGTGGCTTGACCACCATCCAAGTTGTCGAGCCAAGCATAAACTTTCGGAACCGAAGAGAAGTCAGACATGGTTCCACGCCCATTAACAAAAGCAGTGTTGTCATGATAGATAGTGGTTTTAACAGTTATACCTTGATTATTTTGAAGTACATTACTTAGTCCATTAAGATTATCATTTAACAAAGTCAGACTGTGTGAGCTGTTGTAACAAAAGTGTTAGCATCCCAAGGTCGCTCTCATTTGAGTTGGGGAGTGAATCAGAAAATGAAGCCTGTGTGTTGCCAGATGACATAGTAGAATCCTTATAGAATTCAACACAGTAACCAAAATAAATCCACAAGTATCCGGGCTGCGAAACTATTCCAATTTTAAAGATGACCACGCCAGACAGTAGGCTGAAATAGTTTTAATCTAAAAATCTTAAAAGTAACAAATCCACTTGGTTAAGCACTTTCGTCTACATTAACAGTTACTGCTGCTTTATTTCTGTTTGCTATGTTTAATTGGTTCTATTGAAGTTATCAAATGGGTGTGTCTTTGTATTGTATTTATACGTTTTTACTTTACTATTTGTCTTGGTTCTGAGGATGTCTTAATGTAGACAAAAGCGCTTAACCGAGTGGATTTGTTACTTTCAAGATTTTTAGATTAAAACTGTGTTAACTTTCTTTCTGGCTTCATCTTTATTATTGGAATTGTTTTGCAGCCTGTATACTTGTGGAATTATTTTGGTTTAAAATATATATATGTATATAAATATATGTATATGTGTGTGTATATAAATATATGTATATGTGTGTGTATATAAATATATGTATATGTGTGTGTATATAAATATATGTATATGTGTGTATATAAATATATGTGTGTATATAAATGTGTGTAAATCTGTATGTGTGTGTGTGTATATATATATATATATATATATATATATATATATATATATATGTGTGTGTATATATATGTGTGTGTGTATATACATATATATGTATATATATATATATATATATATATATATATATATATGTGTGTGTATATGTATATGTATATGTGTGTGTGTATCTACTTTAAGTCAAACTTGTGTTTCTTCGACTAATAAGTTCAACCTTGCGTGAAAGTGCACTTTTGCTAATTCCAGTTTACCGAACTGGCAATAAAAATGAAAAATAACACTCAGTTTTGCACGGGGTGCTAGCCGCCCTGCATCCCCCATGTTGAGGGCTGTGCCCTTCACACTCCCGCTACATTAAATATACCAACTCTGAGATTGCACTACAATAAAATAAAACTGACATTGGCACTAAAGCATGGTAAAGTGGGGAATAAGGGAATAAACCTGTTTCCCCACTGTAGTGTGATCTCTGAATTGGTATATATAATGTAGCGGGGGTGCAGGGGGGGCTTGTGTGTGATATAAAACTCCTCAGTGATTACTTTTTATTGCTCCCAAATCTTCAAACAAAGGTAATTGTGAATGTAAGCCAATAGGTTGTACTACTATTGCCAAAAGTAAAGCAAAAAAGTTTTGTTTTGGAAACCTCAACCTCCTGATGTGGGGTCGACTGGGATATTAAATATACTAACTCCATGGATGTACAACCTTGAAGAATGGGAAAATATCCAGAGTTATGTAACAACCGATCCATTAAAGCTCTACTATTGCATAATTTGGCTAACTGCACCATTGACAAAAAAACACCAGCATTTTATGATATAATCGTATGACATATAAATCATTTAACATTTCAGTATGTTATGTCCATGATTAACCAGTTTTAGACACTGTCCAGGTACAAAATAGTGTTAAAGGAACATTAGCGGACTGGACAAAAGTGTGCAAGAGCACTAGAACATACACTCAGATGGACACTGGTACAGATACACGGACATGCACACAACCATCTATACACATAATTGACATAAGCTCATCAAGAACACAATACACACTTCAGTAATGTGAATGAACAGAAAGGTTGTAGAGATAACCGCATGTATGAGTTAGTAAGAAAAACACAAATAAGAATGGGAGTAAGAATACTTCTCTGTCCTGACAGAGTACATGTGTTTGTACTTATCCTGTAGGCATTGATGGAATAGAGTCCAGAAATGTTTAGTCTGCTTACTCTGATTACTTTTCATAAGGTGAAGCACTCTTGGGAGATTGCTATGTCACGCTTTCACCTTATTTTGCATTTAAAATATCATGGTGAATGTAGAAGAAAACTGTTAAAAGCAAAAAAGAAAAAATTAGGTGCCTTTTTCACTGTTGGATTAGTGTGCTTTTTCCACTGAATTGATCAGTATGGCTAAAGGAAATGGTATCCCTCCCTTTAAAATGTAGTTTGAATAATGGGAAATGTTCAAGGTTGTAGCCAGAGATATTGCATATGCAGACCTCCACACATGAGAATTATAACGTTATGTCAGTATTTCATGCAAGTGCATTAGCAGGCAATGTCATTATGTAGCACTCAACACTTACAGCTTGGTAGGGGTTTTGAGAATCGTTTTTTATTGGATTTTACATCAATGAAATCTGATTTGCTTAATTTTGTGTTGTATTATAAATCTTTTCAGTTTTTTGTAGACTATACTACTCAAGAATTCACAGATTGGGTACTTCGTTTCCTGTTCACTAGTTTATATATTTTTGATGTCATGTGCACCAATATTAAATTTGGCAAAAATGTTAAAACTCAGAAGCCTTAAGGAACAGTCACAGTATTGCACATAAAAAACGAAAAGAATGAAACAAATAAAAATAATGAAAAAAATAAAATAAAAACTATCTTTGAATAAAGGGATAAACGCTTGAGTTCTAGTGATATGCAGTCATGTTAAAGCTGATATGGGGGAAGGAGTTAGTTTTGCCCACTTGACTCTCTGGGGGAAGGATGTTTGGCACATATTTGGAGGCATACTAGGCTAATTATTTCCGCAGTAAAAAACAAAAAAATCATCCTCAAGTTTGTTGAAGAAGCAGGTGTGTTTTGACAGCCGTTTGGCAACACCTGTTGCATGCCCTTCTTAGAAATGGTGTACTAGGCATATCCGAAGGATCCAAAGATTAAAGGAAGAACCTAATGGACTGCATACAATCACACTGCTGCCACTACCTGACTCTTGACCTGATAAGCCATTCTGTGGGAAGGCTTGATGGTCAAATATGAACAGGACTGAAAAGCAGAGTGTAAAAATACATAATGCTGAAGGCATTAAAGGGCAAAAATGAAGTACTCTAAGTTCAATTTTTGACAGACAAATCTGAAGACTTGTGTTAGTGTTCAAGGATGTTAAAACCTCAGGTTTATCAATGAAGAGCTACCTGTACTGCAATATTCACAACTAACGACATATGAGACTCTTATAAATGCATTACATTGGAAATGTGTATCCATTCATGGAAAAAAGTTTTACATTGTGACAGGAGCTATGGGCTTTGCCTTCTGCATTACTATCAATAATTGAGCACTTCAAATCCAAGAAAATGAGGTTTAAATTTCATCACTGATTCCAGTTAATATGCAAAGGGCAAGTGACCGTAAGGGTTTACCAAACAAAGCTTTATAGTGTACAGCTATATTTTATTTATTATCACCCAGGTTCTCACCCACACCAGAGTGACCACATTGCAGTCTTACCATATGTATGCAAAACCTGTCAAAATTTATTTTATACATGCCATGAGACAATATTTTCTAGAGGGAGGTGGATGTTAACTTGCCAGCACTAACACTCTCTCCCTCTTCCCAAGTTTGTGACAACCTGCCACTAGTAAATGAAGTTAACAAAATAGCACCATCTATGCCATTAAATTAGCTCTAGCTAATAAAAGGGTGGCAATTAGCTCGTGCTTTATGAGGTCATATTTCAAGTATTACTTTTTATGAGGAATGTTACACATTCTGAGTTAAGTTTATGATCCTCATTGCTATAGAAATGGACTGTTACACTTTCAGTGTTAAGAATTTTTTTAAACAGATATCCACTGTAAATCATACTGAATTATATTCATCAAAATAACTTTAAATGTGTTAATTTGTGCTTATAATAATCATGTGAGCTTCCTAGCTGAAGTATTTAGCAAGCTGTTAGTAAGTGTTCCCCATTGAGAGGCAGTTTTTAATTTTGGAAATTGCATGGGGTGGACTCCACACAGTTGTAAGTACTAGAAAATGTGTAACCTCTTTAATAAAATATCAACTTTGGACAAAAAAAAAATTATTTACTTGAAATAAGTTTAAGCATGTTCTGTAACAATACAAATCCTACAGAACTTGCCCAAGGATTTGAAAATAACCTTTTCAAAGAAAATGCTTAATCTTTTTACGATCTGAACTAGAAATGGACTACTTTTTGGTAAAGATCTGTTATGTCCTTGCACCTTGCTGCTTCTGGATTTAGGTCTAAATCAGAATTCATATGGTCCTTGCAGGTAATATAGCAGCGGCTGATTGTGTATCCAATGATATGCTCAAGAAGGTAAAGTAACATTTAGAACTTTTTTAATTTGGCATTATAAGCCAAAGGGTGAAAGGGTCACACTGAAGAACCATTTAGTAAAACTTTAAAAGTCTAGGCCAATCCAGTATTTTTACTATATAATACTTTAAATCTCCTGTATTGTTGGCCTATTGGATATATGCAAATGGCTCCTTAAGGACATAAATGGCTTTGTTGTACTACTAACTTTTTACTTTCACTTTAAGTCCTAAGTGGCGTATTCAGGCCAATAAAGCCAAACCCTATTAACTGTAGGCAGTCTGTTTCTCCACAAGATCGTAAACAGGATTTCATGTGGCTTTAGTCTGAATTTAGGTGGTTTTCCATTTGTATATGATACGTCTGGATATATTGGCTGTCATTGTATGACCTAGCCAGAATCCTCAAGTAGAAAAGTTTGTATCCATTCTCGTATTTGTGGGGAAAAGGTTAGTTTTACTTTTAAATGTACTGCATTTTTACAGCAAAAAAATGCAGTGATGTACCATTTGAAACATTTTCTCATTTAACATTTTACTGAAAGCAAGTACAGTGCAACTTTTTACCTCTTTCAAACATTTATACAACATTTTTATTGATGCAGCTTAATATATCTAATTCACTTTTCAAGTATTTTCCCTTAAAGTAACGTACAACAAACAGTTCATTACAGTTCTCACATAGCTTCTAATTCTTTAAGTTTTGTACATTTAATATTCCACTACATCTAATAGCACTTTATTTAAAACGCAGATTTAAAAAAATGCAGATAATTTGAAGATGTCTTGCTTCTTCAAGGAGCTTATCTTTCTGAAAAGTAAAATATATTCATTCTTGAAAGTCCTATAAAGTTTTCATTTTTCAGAAGTTTTTGTTCTCTGTAATCTTTGAATTTTTGCAGGTTGCTAGTTACAGATATCACTCAATGTTTAATGAGCATATACTTCTCCTCAGGTCTGATTTGGTAAAGTATCAGGAAGATATCTCGCCCAAAAATGTAATAAACGACTAAAAAGGTTAAAGATGAAACTTTGATTTGAGAGGCATAGCAGAAATATGCAAGCAATTGCAAAAAAGTACATTTCAAACTTCCAGGCATTAGTAATTTCTGCAAATGTAGAGTTAAGAAGATGAAGCAGAAATGACAGAACTTTCATAAAGACGGAGAATTAATGGTCTGTGTCCAACTATTTCATTGCAAATGACAGCATCACAAGGCATATTAGAGATGCATCATATCTTAGCATGTTTAATTTCATATTGCATTTGTTTGTTCACTGCACTCTGTTATCAAATTATAAATCCATTTTTCTCTAGAAATAGTCATAATTTAGAGACCACTTTTTAATAGTCTGGTATATAACATTCTAACAGTGCCATTTTTGGAGAGAAGACCTGAGTACTTAGTTCAGTGAAGAATCTCTGAAATTAATTGCAGCTGCAGATAAATTTTCTTACTTTCCCACATTTTTCTTGAAGTCTGATTACTGTGGGGAATAATTATAAATTTGCATTCTGTTTGATTTGTTCCATCAATGAATTGTAGCAAAATCATAAGCAGTGATGTGTAGTGCCAACCAAAGGGGGCCCAAAAATACTGGCCCCATGTTAAACCCATTCATAGTCCAAATAGAATGGTGTACTTAGTTTGAAATGTATGAAAGTAACAATGAATTGCTTGTGGGTTCTGTCTCCACAGTTGTGTGCATGATGCAATGCAGAGAGGGTGTGCGCAAGTGAGTATTACTTGAGCACTACCACAGGCAGTAATACAAAGTATGTTGCAGGCCAGCTATAAAGTCCCACACAGGGTTGGTGGTTGGCATAATGGTTAATACGTTTGTGTTCCGGACACAAGTTACAGGGTTTGAGGCTCACCTCTAGTCCCTATGTGATTATTGGCTGGGCATTTAATAGTCTGTAGAACAGTAGTCAGATATAACATACCCCACCTGAGATCTGTAATGTGCCCAAAAAGGAAAGCATCATAAAGATGCACTAAAGTGCAGTGTGCAGCCTAACATCCAACAGTATAGAATGCACCACATGAGTATGTGTCTGAAAATGTAAGAAGACAATTGGTTCATACTGTTCAGCATGGGAATCTAACTGAATATCAATGATGGGTTCATATGTGTTCACTAGGCTAACCACCACGAGGGTCTTTTTTAAGCCTAGCAATGCATCCCAAATCTCTAAGTTCTTGTACCCTTACATGTAAGCAGGGGCCTGGGAGATGAACCATTTGCAGGATGCCTCTGTCCATTAGAGACACAGGTCCCAAACCAGGGATGAATTTCCTGTTGCCCATCCAATTGTTCACATTACACTTTAATTGGGTTAGGGAGGAACTCTACTTCATATGGATGGAGAGTGTGCCCCAAAGAATGGGAAGTGTCTGGGATACATAACTGTCTCTCCAGCAGGTCCTATTTATATTTCAGACAAGGTTTTAAGTCTTTAGAATGAGTAATTCTGGTGCTGTTCATTTTTTGGATATGCAGGAGGTCCATCAGTGGGTCTGACAATGCCTTGTATACCAGGCATAGATCTCCCCTCAACAACCTCTAGGAAACAGACTACAGAGATAGGGTTCTGATGCAATCTGCATAGGAGATTTTACTTGCACCCTGTATTCTTTGTGAGTAACTTCTGTGGACATTCCAGTTGTTGCATATGCCTGGCTAGGCAGATATGAAAGGGGACATTGTAATCCGTGGCAAGTCTGAATGCTGAATACAGTCGAACAATTACTTCCTTGGATCTAGATGCCATACCTTTGTTCATAAGTTGTGCAACTTACTATAGACACACAATGGTCAAAGGCTAGATGACTGTCAGTGTGTCCCCAAGTTCCTGTCTACTGGGTTAACTGTAAGGGGTGTGTTGTCAATATGATGGTTACCAGGGGTGGATGACATTCCAGTGGATACTATTATGTATTTCTTGTCATTTAGTTTTGGTTCATGGCTGTAACACCAGTTGTTTCTTTGTCAGCCCTTCTGGAAAACATGCCATTCTGGGATTCAATGACTGCTCCTAATTTGCAGTTATCTGTAAATTTAGTCCAACAGACCATTGATATCATCCTTCACAGAA
The DNA here is from genome assembly GCF_019279795.1 of Protopterus annectens. Taxonomy (NCBI): domain Eukaryota; kingdom Metazoa; phylum Chordata; order Ceratodontiformes; family Protopteridae; genus Protopterus; species Protopterus annectens. Next base: position 163,268,407 of record NC_056749.1, read on the forward strand.
GTAAATGTCAAAAAGGAACAGTCCAAGGAACAATCCCTGAGGGACTCCACTTGTGACCGTCTTCTTTGTAGAAGTGGACACATCAGTTCTAACATCCTTGGTCCTCTCTGTCATCCAGTTGGCTATTGAAAGGGGGACCTACAGGTTTGTACCCAACCTCTTGAGTTTCAGTGCCCAAGTGGGGTATTGTCAGATGCCTTGGCCAGGTCAAGGTAGACAGTGTGAACTACTTTGCACTCTTCCATTGTTTTGCTTACCTTCTCCAAGTCCACCAGGTTCAGTAGGCATGACCTGCCCTTGACAAAACCAAACTGGGTTTGGTCCAGTGTCTGGAGATTTACTGTGTCATTACTGATCATTTCCATGGCTTTGCAAACAAGACTAGTGAGACTTGTCTAGTTTCCAGGGTCTGTAGATGGCCCACCTTTATGCAGAGTATGAATGACATCTATACTGAACAAGACACGAATTGTGGAAAAACAAATGCTGAGAAGGAAACAATACACTAAAACAACATTTCATATGAAGCAGTATGTTAGTTATGCAATCATTACTACAGAGTAGGCACAGTCTCTCACAAGGACTGTATGTTCTCAATAAGGCCAGTGCAAGTCTTGCCCCTCAAGCTCAATTAAGTACTGAGCCTTAGAAAAGGCAAGTTTTTGAGTCACACTATTGCCAACTGGCTTTTTGTACTATACTGTACAGTCGGCTTTATAGCTACGCCAACTCTTTAGCAGCTACACTAATTACAGCCTAATGTGTAGCACTTAGTGCCTTAATGTGGTACAGTTACTCATAGTACAGTAGCAGGTGCTTACTTTAAGCTATCAATACACATGGACAGTCTAGGTCCTTGACTAGGAGTGAAAAAGCGAGAAATGATACTATTCCATTTGACTAAGACGCATGCATTTGATCTTAATATTACTACACTTTGCAGAGGACTTGAACCTTTTCCTGCCTCAGTTATTTCTCCCTTTTGGCTATTATTGCTTCTAGCTCTGAATAAGTCTACAGGACATCATAATGAATAAAATAAATCTCTTCAAGTGTAGCAAGTTGCTTGCTAAAACTGGACCTTGTAGCAAGCTGCTTGTACAGTAACGCATGGGTATACATGCTCCTCCCACAGGCAAACTCCAAATCTGACAGTTATAGACCCTGGAAGACCACCGTTGATAATTTGTCAAGCAACTATATTTGTGTTCCACATTTCTGCCTTATCGGATCCTTCATGTTATATTTTATTTTTATTTGTTTTTTGGCACATTCAGTTGCTGCCTGATTTTTATCTGCTTCTGGTTTGATTTCCTTTCTTGCTTGATGCTGATATGATTCTGCTAAACTAAGCAGGGAAGTCATGTTAGATTTATTACCCTCATGTTTCAAAACTTACATTTCTTGTTGAGGTCTGTATATATGTATGCAGTCCAATGATTGCAGAGGTATACATGTAATCAATTTTGAGGCCCATACCTCCTCCAGAATGGGGAATATAAAACCTTGGGATGCACAGATGTTTATAAATCATTTCATGAGCAGGAATCATCCTTGTTATCCTGTCCAGCCTAGCTTACACCTTTTGGGGCCAGTCGATTAACTCCCAAACTAAGTTAGGACAGGAAGAGCAAATTGGTTAATGGCTTGGATTTTTCATAGATGTTAACACTGTTTTAAGCATTAAATTAAGTATTCTAAAATATTCCTTCCCAAGTTTTATTCACATTTGTTCTTGCCTTATTTTTGGTTCTTCAATTACCAACTATTTATACACTCCCTCTTGCTCAAGTTTTTATCACATTCCTGTACCAAACTGATGATTTCTTGGTGCTGCAGCTTTTCTGCTTTAAAGGTTGCTTTTGCACAGTTCTAAAGACCAAATGACATTCTTATACCATCTGAAAGTTTTGACCACATGCAGTTGTGCTTTCAGTTCATCTGATGAACTACACAATTTTAAATCATTTTTAAAAAGACAATTCTTTATGGTTTTCTGGGAGCCAAATTGTAGCCATGACCTAATCGCAAGACAAGTGCAGTGGTAGAATATCCGTCTTTGAATTTTTATCCCTGGAATAATTTATCCTTTATCATGGCTTAACTACAAAGTATTTTGCCACTGTTTCATAGTCAATGTAATGCTGTCAGTCAGTCCAGGGTGTATCCTGTACATTTTAAGCCCTCCTCCATGAATGTGAAATACTGTCTAATGCTTTTTTTGTAGTCTGTCCATGCCATAACTAGATTCTTCCCCTTTTTACAGTTCTGCATTATGACTTTAACAAATGATCTTGCCCCATATGACTTAACACTTTGCTCTAGTGCTACGATTGTGTTTTCGTCTAAATTACTATAAACTCTGCTGGTATTAATTTCATTGTGTAGTTTATACATCAGAAGATAAGTTATTTGTCTAGTTTTTAGGATAGCTTGCAGGTTCTCTCAAGTAGGAGTATTGTTTCTCCTGTTAACCCGGCTGATGTCTTTTTGGGATGCATATAAATGGTTCTTACTCATGGCTGAATCTTCATGTAAAGATGTTAATACTTTTAGCCAGAGGTTAGATGCTGCATCTGGGCCTGAGGTTACGTATTTAGGAGCTTTTCTTTATTTTAAATCTCTCTGGCCATTACTTCATCCCGATTCACATCCTGCACATGTGAACTTCTTATTCTTTAACTTCTATCCATTTAACATCTTTATGTTCCACAGGATCTTCATATGTACTTCTCCAAAATGTATCAATTTCTTTTTGGGTTATTCATTTCCCTTTGCCATGTTTCCCAATTCTCAAACTTTTTTAGACCATCAATAAAATGCTTATTTTGTATTTCCTTTATATTTATCTACATATCTTCTGTTTTCTGCCTGTGCTGATATTTTGATATTTGCGACAGTGCATGATGGATCCTGATCAGTTCTGATACTGCTTGTTACTTTTATCACATCTATCTTTGAGTATTTCTGTTCTGTTCCATACTTGTCTTAATTGTTTTATAGTTTCATCTGTTCAACACCTTCATGATGGCATTAAATTTCTCCCCTTTCTCTTATTGTCCTATTTTTTGTGGTAAGACTATTATTTAGCTGCACAGTAATATAACCTATTTCTGTAATATTGCATTAATCCCTAGGGACAGTTCTAATTACTGTGTTCATTTCCTTTATCAAACTTCTAACTTTTTGTTCACTTTCTGTTGTCTATTTTTTTATTTTAGTACGTCTGTCCATCTGTTAAATCTCTTAGATCATTTTCTTCTAAATTGAGGGCACATTCTTTGTTCATTTCTTGCAGACATTTTTTTAAATGTTCTATTTTCCAAATATGTTCAACAATAAAATCATCAATAAATATAAACCTTTATATACACTATGTACAATTTACCTGAACAAACGAGGGAAAAAATATGTATGAAATTAGTAACAAAACATTTATGATATTCAATTAAAGTATAAAGTTACACATTAATTATTTAGAGTTCATTTTTAATGTCTCCAGTAAATGTTAAATTTGTTTCCCAAGGGTTGTTCATGTTTTAGGTGAAATTCTCTATTCCTTCACTTTTATTTCTAATATGGCTGTTTCTTCCATCAATCTCAAGAATTCTTCCAGCGTAGGTTCTTGTGAAGACTTCCACTTTCTAGTTATACATATCCTTGCCACAACTAGTATGGACCAAAGTAGGTATGTATCTATTTTATTCATTCCAATAGTATCATTAACATTTAAGAGGACTAAAGATTTGGTTAAAATCTGTGAATATAGCTTGGAGAAAAATAGTAATTTCTTCCCAGAATTTTTTTATATTAATACAATCAAAAAATGAGACCAATCAGCTTTGCAGTTTAAAAAAACATCTCCAACAAATGGATTTATCAAGTGAATTGAATTTGGCTAGTTTATCAGGTTTAATAAATGCCCTGTGAATATATTTCTATGTAAATGTTTTCCATACTTGTAAATTAAATGTTAAGTTAACAGAACATAAAATATTTGTTTTACTCTCAGTTGTAGTGTGACATCTTTTGCTATGAAATTCCAATATTTTGCATTAGGGTTTTATGTTTTCAATATTTTGTATACATTTGAAATTAGATTCATCCAATTATTGTCGTAAATAGGTTCAGATATTAGACTTATCGAATTTGGACTAGTTTTATAAAGAGAATTAATAATTTTACTATTAAGTTCCTTAACATTTGATATGCTTTGTAGTATCAACCAATCTGGTGATGGAATGTCATATTTATTCTGAATTTGTTGAATGTCTAATACTTGATTCTCTATACAATGTTGCCAACAAGTTTTTTCCCCTCTCTTCCAGTTACAATAACATTATGAATTTTATTAAAGAAATTCTTTGTAGAGTAAAGGTATTATCAAGTCTAGCCAGATCTTAATATCCATGTTAGTATATATAAATCTTCTGAAGAAATTGTAAATATTTATATAATTAGGTAGTTGGTTTTGTTATATTATATTGAATATTAGCAGTCAATATGTGCCTCATCCTATTTTGTTCACTTAATATACAATTTTTAATTATTTTAGTTTCATTTAGAAAAATAATAGTGTGCAATGTTTTCCATGTTGAAGAATAATTGGGATCTGTCCAGTTAATGATCGTTCTTAATATGGACGCTTTTATGTATTATTCTAGATCTGGAAGTTTAATTCCACCTATTTTCCAAGGTTTAATATGATGTGTATAGGCTATTCTATTTCTTTTTGGATACCAAAGACATTTTAATAGAATTTTATTTATTTCAAGAGTTTCTTGCTAGATACTATAGAAATAGCTTGTGCAATGTAATTTTTGAAAGTATTGTCATTTTTATTATTTGTAATCAGTCTTCAAATCTCAAGAACATTTTATTCCAGCTTACTATTAACATTTTTATTTTATTTAATTAGATTCCAAATTATCAGTGTTATTCCTAAATATTTTATTATGGAAACTTGTTTTCCTATCGCACAATTTTAGTTAAGGCAAATTCTCTTTTTATTTAGATGTATATAATTAGATATTCCCTTATTACATCTAAGCCTGGAAATATGATCAAACCTTTCCACTATTTCATCTAGTTTTTGTACTGATTTCTTCAAGACAGATAACGTGAGTAAAACCTCATCAGCAAATAATTTTTGAATTGAGTTGACCATATACATCTATGCCTGATATATTAGAGTTGCGGCGTACTAATGAGGCAAATAATTCAATTCCTAATGCAAACAGGATGGGAGACATTGGACACCCCTGCACTGTACCTTATTTCAATAGCCTTAGAGGTAAATGGCCCAAGTTTTACATAAGCCAAATTGTTTTTATAAATATTCTTTGTGTAATAAAATTAGTAGGAAATTCAAGCAATTCTAAAGCCTTAAAAAGAAAATCCCAGCTCAAAGAATCAAAGGCTTTTTTTATATCCAAAGCTACTATTGGAGCTTAAAAACAAAAGCGATAAATGAAAGCTGCAACGAAGCATAAGCCACTTAATAAAACAAAGACCATTTATTGTGAGTGCTTTCGAATGGGCTAATACCCAAACTTCATCAGACAAAATTTACATAACACTTCCTGCTTATATACCTCCACTATCACAAACTTATCCCATTAGCAATAAATTGATTAAATTAAACTTTTACTTTTAAGTTAGCATTAAGCTAGCGGGAGGTTAACCATATGTATGCTAATATTATGTTTTCAGTATTTAATAAATTGCTGAGTTTTTAATATCTAACGTTGTTGATATTTTGGAGACCAAAGAAGTGTCTGGATGTTGGTAATAATTTTAAACGCACTTTTATACAAGTGTTTTAATAAGGATGTTAAAGCTGTTTTTAACAAAGTTGACTCAGTGACTATAGTTTTTATATATATAAAACCCATTGGGGTTTTTTATATATATAAAAAACATTGGCACTTTACATTTGTTATTGAGTTTAATTGAATCAATTTATTGCTAATGGGATAAGTTTGTGAAGATGGAGGTATATAAGCAGGAAGTGTTATGTAAATTTTGTCTGATGAAGTTTGGGTATTAGCCCATTGGAAAGCGCTCACAATAAATGGTCTTAGTTTTATTAAGTGGTTCATGCTTTGTTGCATCTTTCCGTTGTTGCTTTTGTTTGTTTTAAAGTATTAAGTTTACGTTTTTGTACTATTAGAGTGTCTTGGTGGTTTAGAAAATCTGAGTGTTAGAATTCTTTGTATATTGTCATGTGTTTGTCTTTTATAAATGAATTTTGTTTGATCCTCATTGTGTCAATGATTTTTTAATTCTACTAATATTGACTTGAAGATTTTATAATCATTGTTAAAGATATTGGCCTATAAGATTTACACTGTAAAGGCTTTGTTTTCTTTTATAATGGGTGTAATTAAGGAGCATCTCCATGAAATTGGAGTTGTTTTGTGCTAGAATGCCATTCAAAGTTTTGTGAAACAATGATATTTCTGAAGATGGAAATATCTTGTACAATTCATTAATTATTCCATCTATTCCTGGTGTTTTATTACTTTTACTTTCCTTGATTTTTTTGAGTAATTTCTTTGAGATATTTGATTTTAAATGTTTAACTTTTCTGGTATCGCCTTTACCTTTACTAATTTCAGGTCTAAGTTTGATGTATTAGTTTATATGTGAAGTATTATAATGGTCAGACAAATGTTTAAATGCATCTAGTATATCGTTTGTATCTGAAACCTTTTTTTTCCTTCCTTCATGTATAATACTTGCAATGTTTTCGATCAAATGTTTTTTTAATCTTGCTTAGTTTGGGTGATACTGCATAGGAACTAAGTTTTAACCTTTCTACATCTATATTAGTTTTGTGAATTAGGATTTCATCTTTTGTTTAAGTCTTCCAATACTTTTTTATGATTATTTTGTGTGTAAGTAGATGAACTAATAATGAGATCTGTGATTTGTTTTTGGATGTTACATAATTCTGATTCCTACTCTTTTTTTAGCTTTTTATACCATGAAAGCGTTTTTTTTTCATTTAGATAGGCTTTAAAGGTATCCCAAAAATTAATTACATTTATTTCAGTAGTGTAGTTTATATCTAAAAAGAATTGTACTTTTGAATCTAACCATGGTTTAAATTGTTTTATTTTTGTAATGTAAGCTGGAATTCTTGACATAAAAATTAATTTATCTGTATGTATTTTGAGAATTAATGAATTATGGTCTGTAGAGACAAGGGATTATGGAAAATGTTGTTGCTTTTGAATTTAGCTCTTGATATGAAGATTTTATCAATTCTTGTATGTGTCCCAAATCTGTGGTCTTGGTGTGAAAATAATGAATTGTTCTCCTTATAACTTGGATCTTCCCTATAGAACTTGCACATACATTTCTTTTGCTTGTGGTCTCTGATTTTTCCAATATACAATTAGTCACCTCCCAAAATCAAATTTTCTTTAGGTACTCTTGTTATTAGATCCATGTGCTTTCTTATTGTCCCACCTAATACCTGGAAACATATATTTACTAATGTCCAGAGTCTTATATTTTACTATTACTATGGCTAGGTGTCCTTTATCTTCATATTTGTAAATGACTTGAGGCATAGTGACATTTTATTTCCATAAAATTAAAGTTCCCCTAGTCTTTTTCTTGTATGAAGAGTGAGATAAGATCATATATTCATTAGGATTCCAGCTAAGGGTATAATTTGTTTTGAAGTGAGTCTCTCGAAATACTACTTGCACTTTAATTTCATATATCTTAAATTAGATATTTTCCTTGGATTGTTTAAAACGTTAGTTTAAGGATAAAAAAGTCCATTCTCACTTTACATCATATTTGTTTTGTTTTATATTTTGTAATACCATACCAAAAACAATGTGAAACTACTGTTAATTCTCGTAGTCAGTATTTTAATTTTGGTTCAGGCCAATAAAAAATCAAAAGAAACATGTCAAAATTACTTGAATAACAAGTACATAAATATTTTTGTAAACCCTCTAATGTACATCCAGTGAAATACACTTCCAATCTGCTAGATGAGAAGAAATCTAACAGATTGCTTACCATAACTTCCCTCATGAAAAAAGAAAGAAAAGAAAACTAAACCCTTTTGAGCTCCAGTACACCTTTTCTCCTATCTTGGAGATTTAACAATAGTAATTATTTTCCCTATATAACTATGGTACTTGCGTATTATCGCAACCACATTTCCAAGGGGGCAGAAATTTCCAAGGTTTTCGCAAAAGTATGAATGCTAACCTGAAAAGAGTTGGTAAAAGTGAATTGCTACTGCATCACATTGTTTATAAGTCTGGAAGAGGAATAATGGCAAAATTCCTCTTCCTGGCTAGCACAGATTCCCAGTGTGACTTACTGAAGAATGCAATTCATATGCCTGCTGCTTTTGAGTCCTGCAAAGAAGGACCTGTTTCTTTCTTTTTTCTACATGCTTCCTAAGCATCTCATAGAAAAAAAAAAACTTTCCACATAAGAACTATGCAGAAAAGTGAAGAATAAAAACAAGTAATATTACAGGTAAAAAGTGCTGTCTACTAAATCTCCCTACTCAGGGATGTGTTTTGTTCCCAAGTGGGACTCTTGTGTGAGGGACGTTAAAACCTTATCCTGCTTCACGCAGACAGTTCTGTACATCTGAAGTTGACTATCAGTTACACTACCAACAATGAGGACTAATTCACTGAAATATGTATGAAATGTAACAATCACAATTCACTGTGTGGCCACGTAAAGGGATTTGAAATGGGCTGGTTGTCTTCTTGTGAATATGCCAACTTTCATGAGTTGCAACAGTATGGATAACCTGAAAAGCAGCAGTCATGTGGATCGCTCGGGAAAGAACACTACTAGGGAGAGGAATTTTACCATTATTCCTCTTCCTACATGAAAAACAATCTCACTGAATAGAAGTTAACAGATGAGACGCCCCTTCTTAGGTTAGCAGGCATAGTTTGTTGAAAACGTTACAAATTAGGGTACTTTGGAAAAGTGGTTGCGATAATACGCAAGTACCCTAACTATTAATGCATTAATATAATGTATGGAAACTAGTATTGATTTGGTAATAGAATTTCATTTTAGATTGGATTAGACTTGTTTTTCAGAATATAATCATCCTATCCTGCACTAAAACATTCATAAAGTAAAATCTCATTTGTAACGCAGTAAATGTTGCTTAGCATTAGTTCACCTTAGCCTGAAAGTAGTATATATACAGTCTCCAGTATTCTGATATGATCAATATACTAATGATTGTCAGATAAACACGCTCCTACATACTAAAAATATATTATAACTGAAGTAGATTTAAAAATGTATCCATAAGTCAAGATAAATATGGACAAGTCCATTCAGAACACTTCAATCATACTACAAAAACTATGTAGCCCATAGAATTAACCCTTAGAGTTGTGTTCACTAGAGATGATAATGTAAATAAGTGAACAATCCATATCCTAAATTTCTACGTATCACTCGCATGCTTTCAATTAAAGACAAATGAAAGCATAACCAGATTCAGTTTATTTTATGTCCACCCGTGAATGTAGTTGTGACAAATTAAAAAAAAAAAATTAAGACGTTGTTAGACCATAGTGATCACTCATTGATGATGAAACAGAAGCAGTTTGCTCTGATAAGTGGCCATGTGAGTGAGAAAATTATAAACTAATTAATGCTAATGCATAGTTATATCAATTCATATTATGAGAATATAATCACAGAATATTGAACAAAATGCTAGTCAAGACAGAGCATTACTGAAGCTGTTCTGCACAGCCACAGTTCCTTAGAATCTTATAATGGAGTGCTTATCAAAGACTGTCATGCAGCAAGATACAAGAGTAGGCAGGCTCCCTTCTTTGTTGTTAAATTGTTAAAAGTAATGACACTCTTAAAAAAAAAAACTATTAAGCTGAACAGTGCCTTAAGAAATGTCTCTATCTTATATCTATTTAATTAGTGTTCGACTTGAATTTCTCATCAAGAATTGCAATTTACAAATCTGTCTTATTTTACTACTTGAAGCAGAAGCAGTCCATGAAGACATCTTCTCATGGGCCCTTTACTTTAAAGAAATAAAGATGAAATTCCAAGGTGAACTCATTTTACCAACCATCTCACTAAGAAACTGATAACCTTATTATTTAAACAGTTGTCAATATTCAGTAAAAATATCAGCTGCATAATAGTCAGCTATACAACTAACGTCTGAAGGATTAAAGATAGTTATAAATCTGTGCCTTAACCAGATGTGTAACATACAGAATATCATTTAGGATGCGTTTCTTAGGAACCGATGTCTAAATGTGCAATTCAAACAGTTCTTAGTAGAATGAATGACATCTAAACTACTTTATTCTGATAATTTATGTGAAATTTTTCTATAGGTTTCAGAGTACTTCCCTTCATCAAGGCAACTCCCACAATACATCAACAGGCATTCGCAAGACTGAGATGCCAATTTTGAGTTACAGAACCATGGCTTTTTTCTGGGAATAAATCAACTGTTGTCTTATGGCTTTTCCCGGTTAGGGGTCGCCACAGTAGAACGCCGGTATGCTAATGATTGGCAGTAGATTTTTACATGCAGAGTTGCCAGCCCTGGCGCACAACCTTCAATGAAGGTACGCCCATTCACGCATGTCTCCACACAGAAGATGCTCTAGCTGAGAATCGAACAGGACAACGTCTTACTGTGAGGCGACAGTGCTACCGCAGCACCACCACCACAGTGGGAATAAATCAACTGTTAATCATAGAAAATAAGTACACATGCCCACACAATTTAGTAGTGCAGTTAAACAACAACTAGCATAGTAGCACATATTTTCTTGTTGGCACCATCTGTCCACAATTCCGACAGTTCCCAGTTCTCTTGTCACCCCTCAACTGGAATTAGTCTTGAGTGCTGCTCCTGCAGAGGTGATGGATAAGGCCCTTCACTCCAAAAGCTCAAAACCAGACCCTAGGACACCAGTATCAGAACCCCTTCTCTGGAATCCTCTTTAGAAGATCCCACTGGAGAACCACCTCGGATGAAACTGCAAGAGGAAGCACCTTGACCCCCCCCCCCCCCGGAGAAATCTATCACAGAAGACACTAATTGTGATGAAGGGGAAGGGTCCCCTCGTTCTCTCCCAGACTACATTTTATTCGGAGACATTCTTGAAATCCTCAAACAGCGGGGGGAATGCAAGTCCTCTAACCCTTCTGAGGAATTGGTGTTTCAGCAGGCCCTTCCGTACCTAGCCATCTACTTCCTGGGTGACCCCACTAGCAGATCTAGTTAAACTAATTCTGCAGTGTCCCTGGAAGGCCCTGGACAATATAGAACCTGTTCCCTGGAGGCCGGACAAAATTTATCTACACCTGAAGACCCAGCCCCACTGGTCCAAGCAGCTGACTGTTGACTTGGTTTGTGGCGGCAGCCACCAAGAGGGAATTGGCAGAAGATAGTTCCACTGTTCATCTTTCAAATAGGGAATCACAGATCATGGACTGACTGGGGAAATGGACTTGTGTCAGCGACCTTTGCCCTTAGGTTATTGAATTAACTGGCGCACTTTACTCTCCTCCAGAGAGACTTCATTTCTGAAATGGCTTCCTCTTTGGTGGGAGTACTGCCTGATGAGGTGCGTAACACTGTCTCCTCACAGCTAGCTACCCTTGAATCAATCTCAAACTCCTTGATGCTTTTGATATCTCACACTGCCGATGGGGCAGCCCGAGTGGCTGCATCTGGTGTCATGAGACATATTGCTTGGATGCGATTGTGATTTTGCAGACCCTTTTAAATCGTCCTTTAATGTGCCTGTCAACAAATCTTTTTGGTTCCAAGGTACGTGACACACTTGCACATAGTGAGAGACAAAGACCTGGTCTGCTGTGGGCATACATTTTTTCAACCCCCAGAGACCCTACACCAGGAACCAGAAGGGGGGAAAAATATGGTTCAAGAAATCCCAAGGATCCTTTCATGACACTCGTGGTGAGCAATACTCCCAGGGCAGAGGGGCTATTCATATATGAAAGACCACCTTTTCAGGGTAAAGGGGGTCCATGTAACCAGGGAGCCAGAGATTTTCTCCGGCAGACCCTACCAATGTTCCTGAGCTGCTACCTGATTGCTTTCCTCTGGAAGCAGTCGGGGGTTAATTCTCTCTGCATCTACTAGCTTGGCATCTTATTACTACTGATGTTTGGGTGCAGAGAATAAAATCCAGAGGCTACCAAATACCCTTTGACCTAACTCCCAGACCCGTTAAACAAATCCCCAATGTACCACCCAATCATAGGGGATTAGCAGCTTTAGAAATAGAAAAACTGGTAAGAAAAAGGGTCATCCAACCAGTCCCACCAGAACAGACAGGATCCAGGTTTTACTCTGTTCCTTTTAGTGCCAAAAAAGACAAGGGGACTGGCGACCAATCCTGGATCTTGGCCTACTCAACAAATTTATCAAACCTCAAAAATTCAGTTGGATGTGTTCTATAGACCTACAGGATACATACTATCATATAAAGATGGATCACAGCTCGTTTCTCCTCTCTCAGCTGGGAGCCAATCACTACCAGTTCAGGGCACTGCCATTCGGTCTCAACAGCCCCCCCCCCCCCCTGAGAGTTCAAATGTATGGCAGTTGTGGTAGCTCATCTTTGACTACAAGGATTCCAGGTGTTTCCCTATTAAGACTGGCTCCTTACTGCTCCAACTAGGAATCTCCTAGTTTGCAGCCTTTCTTAGACTCAAGATCTCACTCTCCACTTAAGGGTTACAATCAACAAAGACAAATCTCAGATGTCTCCAACAAAGAAACTGGAGTTTATTGGAGTGGTGTTCAACACAACATCCTGCCAAGCTTCTCCCCCCTCACAGGTTTTTGAAAATAAGACACCAAATTCAAGTCGTCCTGCCTCACATTTGTACCAGCATGTTTTGTACTGCAACTCTTGGGCTCCATGGCAGCTGGCATTACTTTGGTACCACTAGTGAGACTGCACATGAGAATCCTGCAGTGGTTCCTCTCCACACAATGGTCATTGCTAACCCACCCAGTCAACCACATGATGCACCTTACGAGCCATTGCAAGGAGGAAATGCTATGGTAGATGGAGCCATAAAAGAATCTTTGTCGACCGTTCTGTCTTCCCTAACCCATGGCCACAGTGACCACAGACGCTTCTCTTTTGGGGTGGGGGGGCATTACAAGGGAAAGACTGTCAAGGCACCTGGACTCCCCTTGAGGCCAACTTGCACATAAATGCCCTGGAACTGAGGGCAGTTCTCTTAGTGTTGCAAGAGTTCCATACATCTCTGCCTTCGGGGACCAATGCAAATTCAGTCAGACATGTCATTTGTCTGGTACATCAACAAGCAAGGCAGAACCAGATTTTACCCCCCTGTGTCGGGAAGCCATGAGGATTTGGTGCTGGGTGATGGCTTCCAATCACTTTCTTATAGCAACACACATTCCTAGGAGCTCCAACCTTATTGTGGACAATCTGAGCAGGAGCATCCTCATGTCTCACAAATGGTCCCACAATCCTGTAATAACAGCTCGTATCTTCCAGCATTGGGGCAATCCTTGCTGTGACCTGTTTACTTCCCCCCTGAATTACAAATGCAGGAGCTATTTTGCCTTGATTCCCCCTCAGTGGGTATCACAGAGGGACACTCAAACACACGATTGGCCCCCGGGTCTTCTGTATGCCTTTCCCCCATTTCCCCTCATCCCAAAATTTCTCCAGAAAGCTCAGAGGTTGAAAAGCAAAGTGATCCTCATTGCTCCTTACTGGCCACATAAAGTCTGGTTCCCTTTTCTATGGCCTCATCTGATTCACAGCCCGTGGATCCTGGATCATTCCCAGGACCTGTTATCCCATCCTCAGGGCTTGATCCACCCGTGCCTGCACAGTCTCAAACTCGTAGCCTGGTTCCTCCACTTCTGATTGCCAGACTTCCTGACATCCCATCTCCTGTTCGTGAAATTCCTCTGGCCTCACACAAACCTTCCACTAGAAAGGTTTATGCTAGTAAATGGACTAGGTTTTCTATTTGGGCCAAACATCAGAACTTAGACCCCTTTTCTATGCCTAGTCAAAAGATTCTGCAATACCAGATTACTCTCCTGCATGCAGGAGCCTCAGCTTCAACGATCACTGTACACTGTACATTTAGCAGCTATCGCTAATTTTCCTAATGGTCTGGAAAATTCTTCGCTTGTCACACCACCTATGCAAGACTTTTTTGAAGGGAGTATTACATGTTAAACCTCCAGTCAAGCCTCGCTTAGATCCCTGGGACTTGACTATGGTGCTTCAATCTCTTACAGGCTCTCCCTTTGAGCCTTTTGATTCATGTGACTTAAAATGTTTGTCTTGGAAAACCATACTTCTAGTAGCACTCACCTCAGCGAGAAGAGCATCTGAGCTGCAGGCCTTAAGTGTCAAGTCCTTACTTGATTTTCCACACATGGTGTCCCTTCATACTGACCCTTCCTCTTTGCCCAAGGTCATTTCTGGTTTTTCCATTAATCTATTGACCTGCTGGTTTTCTTCCCAAGGCATTCTAATAGAGGGGAGTACCTTTTGATGTGCACCCTTGATGTGCACCGACAGCTTCGTTGTTGTTTGCACAGGACTAAATCTTTCAGGAAAACAGACAAATTGTGGCATTTGCAAGACCTAGATTGGGTAAACTTGCTTCCAAAGTGACCCTTATCCTCTTGTTTAGAAACACCATTACCTTTATCTACCAACAGAATAAGCTACCCTTACCTTCCAGAATAAAAGCTCATTCTACCAGATCTATGGCTACCTCTGTAGCTTTTCATTCCAGAGCCTCTATGGATGATATATGCACAGCAGCCACATGGGCAAGACCTCATATCTTCATATCGCATTACAAATTGGATTTGGCCTCCAGGGGATGAGCATCTTTTGGTTCTATGGTGCTCAGGAATATCCTTCCTTAGGCCTCCCAGGACCCGAGTAGCTGGGGACTCGGTCCTATTTGTAAAGTATGAATAAACATTTACAACTTCAGATAAAGAAGTTGTCTTACCATAATGTTCCATCTGAAATCTTTATTCATTCTTTACTTCTCACCTTCCTTCCCCCTGCCTGGACTCTTGGTGGATCTCAGGTACTCCTGGTTAAGGTATCTGCTCAGACAGAGCCTTCTACTTATATTCTGCATTTTTACCTAGGGAGGGCAAACTTGATCTGGAGTATCTAGGATAGGGGCATTGTGGGTAGGTTCCTAGCTGAGAGTTTGCAGCTTGCATGAGCTGGGAAACAGAAGTTTCAGTTCCAAGGATGGAATTGAGGTTCCTGTCTGTAAAGAATGAATAAAAATCTACAACTCAGATGGAACGTTATAGTAAGACGTAACTTCTTTTTTTCCTCACTGCCTATGAATGAGATGTAACTATATTTTTAGAAGTCACTCTGAGTTATAAAACCATTTAACATCATCAGACACAACCACTAGACTTGTGATAAGTATGTTGCATAAAGTATAAGTTTAAGAAAAAGTATAAATGTAGAGTATAATAGGTAAAATACTTGCATTTTGAGGTAAAGTCCAGAATTCTATATCTTTGTTGATTCTTTGAAAAATTTGGAAGACTGTGTAGTTTTAGAATCAGTTCTTTGTCTTTTTCCTTGCATCAGACCAAGTGTTTCAAGTTGGTGGAAACAGTCCAGTCCATTACTTCAGGAATTGTGATATTATTGTTGATGAAGGTAGAAGCTTCTTCAAAGTTGTTAAAGGTTCTCAAGTCATTTGAATAGAAAATTCTGATTCTAGCAGGATATACCATCCATGCTTTTATTTTATTTTGTTTGAGAAGTTTCACTAATGGCCAAGTTTTTTTTCCCTTGTTTTTAACACTTTTGCAGAATAATCATTATCAAATCTGACCTGTTTGTTATTGGACTTTTTCTCCAGGTTGTTTTTAAAATGAGCTCTTTATCCAAGGACAGGAACTTTACCACAAATTATCTTGGTGGTGTATTAGGTGAAGAGGATACAGATTTTCCTATGGCTGTCTCAGCTCTTTCTATTCCATTTGATAATCCTTCTTTTAAATCAAGCACTTCAAGAAGCCAGGAATTCAAAAAGGTGATGGTCTTCTCCCTCAGTTTTTTTCTGGAAGGCCAAATATTCTTATTAGTTCTCCTCTCCCTGTTCTCTAAATCATCCACTTTATTAAGTAGCCAGTTATTTTGGTGAAGTAAGAATTCTGTCTGATTTTCCTCAGTCTTCCATCTGTCATTTAGTGATGTCTCCATATCAAGTAATTTACTTTGTTGCTGCTGCAGTATTTCTTTTGGTACATCTGTTTGTTTTTGGCAGTTTTCCTTGAGGCTTTCCAAATTATCAGTAAATCTATCCATTTTCAACGACAGTTCATGTAATGTGGATGACATCAATTCTATGTCCTTCAGAGTGGCTTCTGAGTGAGAATTCTTTAAAATGGCCATTACCAAACAGCTGTGCTCTCCAGAATATTTTGACAAGAAAAACTCAATATTTCTTGAAATCTGGTAGTTCTTAAGTTCCTTCATTTTTTTCTATTTCTGTTTAATGAAAATAGTTTTCTCTGTTTTCTAGTAGTTATGTGGAGCTCTAAAATGCTGCTTATCTGTTTGTCATCTAGGCTCCGCCCCCTCTTGCGGGCATTCTATATGCAGCTCTTTTTTTACTCAAGTTTTTTATTGATTTTTCAGTAACAATCATTTAAACAAATTATGATAAAACTATGTACAAATTTTACAAAGGCCTCATGGACTGTATGAAATGTTATAGATATAAATAAGGGTACAATATTCATTCATACTTTCAAAGTGACTAGTTTGATGAGGATAGATCTAAATTCAATGACTGAATAAGGGATAAAACTTTTGTCCAGGGGTGGTTAGTCCATTTTCTGGGATATATTCTTGCTTCTTTAACTTTTATTTTCATCTACGCTAGTTCACCCAAGAGGGTCTTGAAATCTTGTAAGGATGGAATGGAGGGTGACTTCCATCTTCTTGTAATACATTTTTTGGCTGCTGCTAGGATTGTCCAAAAATACTTATTTTTGTTATTCAATACAATAGATTCATTTACATTCAGAAAAATTAGTAGTTTTGATAATATAAAAAGGAATCAGTAAAGATGGCTTGGAGAAATTTTTCAATATCATTCCAAAATTTCTTAATGTGTGAACAATCATAAAAGATGAAGGCAATAGGCCTTGCATTTTAAAGAGCATCTCCAACACATCACCTGCTCCGAGGAGTTAAATTTAGCAATCTTACTAGGCGTGTAAAAACCTCTATGCAAAAATTTCCAGGAGAAAACTTTCCACACTTGTAAGTTAGAGGTTAATTTAAGAGAATGTAAAATGTTTGATTTATTCGTAGAAGTTGGGGACAATGTGCAGTCTTTAGTAACAAAATCCCAAAATCTCTGATTAGGAGTAGTCTTATAAGTAATAATTTTATAAATTTTTGAAATTAAATTTTTCCAATTAAATTCACCATGTAGTATTTCATGCATAAGAGTTATGCATTTAGGAGGCGAGTTAAAGGAAGAATTCTGTATTCTGCTCAAATCCTGAGTGAATGGAAACAGACTATTGAAAACTAGCCAGTTTGATGGCAGATCGTATTCTTTGATCAGAATTTGTGTATCTATGGTAACTAAATTCTTTGAGCAGTGAAACCAGCATGTACATTTTTTCCTTTCCCAATAGCTGAGTGTATCTAGACTAATATCAAAAGTGTTTTGTAGCTTTAAAGGGGAATAAAAGCTAGATCCATATTTTAATGTCAATATTATTTACAAAGCTTTTAAAGGATTTATAGATATGATTTAAGTAATCTAGGTTAGTAAATTTAATAATATACTGTCTATTAATACAAAGTACATACCAACGTTTGTTGCTTAATTTGCTTAATTGTAATTTTTTTATTAGTTTATTTTCATATAGGATAATACTTGTATGTAGCGTTTTCCAAGCCGAAGAATATTTGGGATCTATCCAATTTAATATTGTTTTTAGGTTAGAGGCTTTGATATAGGACTCTAAATCTGGGAAATGTATTTCTGCAAGCTTCCATGGTCTGATATGATTGGTTAGAGCTATTCTATGCTTTTTGGGGTACCATAAAAATTTTAATAGCGTTTTGTCTATTTCTTTTAAAAGTTTTTTACTGGGTAATACAGAAATAGAAAGTGCTATGCAATTTATTTTTGGCAATAAGATCATTTTAATTGTAATCTATCTTCAATATTTAGATGTATTTTATTACATTTCTGAGTTTTTAGTGAGTTTATAATGTTTTATAATTTGTGTTTAAAGTTGGGTCTATATTTTCACACAAGTCAATCCCTAGATACTTCAAAGAAGAAATCTGTTTCCCAATTATTTCATTAGTAGTTGAATTAGTATTATCATTGGAATTTTTTTATTTAAGAGCATATGATTAGATTTAGAGCTGCTAATTGTAAGGCCAGAAATATAGTAACATTTTTGACGAGCATATCTAATTCTTGTAAGGATTCTTCAGAATTTATTAAAGTAAGTAAGATATCTGCAAATAACACTACCTTGAATTTAAATTGATTATATTTAGGCCTATAATTTTAGGATCTGACTGAATTGCCAAAGAAAGGGGTTCTATTGCTAAAGCCAATACAATCTGAGACATTGGGCATCCCTGTTTGGTACCTTTAGTAATTTTAATTGATTCTGATGTAAATGGACCTAATTTTACATATGCTAAATTGTTATAATAAATATTTTTTATAAAAGTAATGAATTGAGTGGGGAATTTATATAATTCTAGAATTTTAAAAGATAATTCCAGTTCAATGAGTCAAAGGCCTTCTTAATATCGAGTGATTATAAGAGCCTCTTGTTTCTTGATTTAGGATATCTATAGTAGTTATAAATCTTTGGATATCATCTTGGGTATGTCTATTATAAATTCCCGTTTGGTCTTCTGTGATGAAATGGGTTAATGATTTCTTAAATCTGTTAACTAGTATAGACATTAATAGTTTGTAATCATTGCTAATCAAAGAAATTGGTTTATATGATTTGCATAAATGGGAGTCTTTATTTTCTTTTAATGTGGGAGTAATTAGTGAGCATCTCCACGAGGGTGGAATTGTACCTTGTAAATAAGATACATTTAGGGCTTTGTGTAAGAGTGATATAGCAGAGGGTGGCAAAAGCTTATATATTTCATTAATACCATCTATACCTGGTAATTTATTATTTTTGCTTTCTTGAATTTTCCCTTTAATTTCTTAGAGATTTGTTTCTGAATTTCATTGATCAAAGTCTCTGATAGATTCTTAAATTCCGGGAAGTTCAAGCTATGCTCTGAGAATTCATGTTGAATGTCTGTTTTTGTACTGTTCCAAGAAGTGATACTTAAAGGCATCCAAGATATCTCCAGTATCAGAAACTTTATTATTTCTCCCTTTATGGACTATACTCTTAATATTTTCAATGGAATTTCTTTTCAAACTCATTGTTAAATTACACATATATTTTGGAGATACAGAGAAAGAATGTAATTTTAATTTTTCTAGGGCCAAGTTGGTTTTATGAGTTAAAATGTCGTTTTTTTTTTTTTTTTTTTTTTTTTTTAAGGATTCGGTTTCTTTTTTCTTGTGTGGAATGGTTCTAGTATTTATTGATACAAGTTGTTTTTGTATATTAGATAGTTCCTACTCCCATTCCTTCATTTTACTAAACCATGCAATAATTTTGCCATATAAATAGGCTTTCAATGAATCCCAAAGTATTACTACATTTACTTCACTGGTTAAATTTGTATCTAAGAAAAATTTGATCTCTGTATCAAACCAAGGTTATTTATTCAATGTTTTAGAGTGCAATAGGTGTGATGACAAAGTAGTCATAATATTTAGGATTTGCGTAGCCTTCTTGGAAAAGTTATACTTTAGGGACGAGGTGTTGATTCCCAATTTAAAATACAATTTAATATCAGACTGAGACCTAAAAAGATATTTAAAACTAAACATTTAACAATCAGTAAATCCATTAGCTGACATGGATTCCTAATCATACATTCCTAATCTGATAGGAAAAAAAATCCAGTCAGATTAACCATCACTTCCAATTTTTTGGAATAAGTTTGCCCAACTTGAGGCTCCAGAGTATGTAGTTTATGAAATTCTATAGATTAATTGATATGAGTGAACAATATATTGATGTAATATATAGTTTGATTATATATAGTACAACTAAATTTTCACTAATAAGCCTTTGATTAAAAAAATAACATCCTCACTTCTGTATGAATTATTATAGAAGCAAAGAATTTACAGTTTGATAATGAGCATGTATAGGTGATATTGATCAATTAAGGTCTCAGAGCATCTGAATACTCAAAAATTTCCAATAATTTAAAGATAGGTAAATGTAACAGTGTTAACCAGGATAAATCAGTGCAGTAGTAAATCAGCATTTAAAGTATTTATAGTAACAGATATTGTATGTAACTAATTGCTAAAGCATTTCTTTCACTGAGGTGTTAAGTGGTTGTTACTCCTCTATATAGTAACTTCACATATTTCCCTACCGCTACTAGTTAGTAACAATATTACAATAGTATAATTATAAGCAGAACATATGAAAATGGGATGTATATTTACAAATGATGATGGTTGACAGAGGAGACACTGCTCAAGCAATTCCTATCTATCACAAACTCAATAAGTTCATATAACCATGGAAGGACTCCCAACAATAATTAATAAATGTAAATTTACTTTCCAACAAATTATGCAAGGTTTTATATAAAGAAGCATGTCTTAATATTTCACCAACAAATGAATAGTCTTCACTATTGTAAGGTAAAACTAGGTAGAGTCAACATTTTCAACATATTTAAACAGAGTCATTACCCATTCAAGAAAAACTCCTTTTTTTTTGTACATGTATATTTACTTCTTTCCTCTTTATTTCCTCTTTCTATTTCTCTTTCAACATTCTTTTGATGAAGAAACATTTGCTATATAATCCTTAGCATTGTCATTACATTCCTTATGTATTGAGTTGAACATTTCAGCACTGCACAGTGAGTCCCCATTACTACATAGTTAATCTTCAGCTTTTTACTCAAGTTAGACTTGGTGACCCAGTTAATTGCAATAGTACTCTTTGTGTATACACTTTTTCATCATATATATACATACGTATTATGTATCCTTATATATATGAGCACATATTTGTCTACACATCATTACGCACATATATGTTGATTTACATTCTCTGTATTAATTTTGTAAATAACCAAGAGAGCCTTTGTGTTTGAAAGAAAAGTTTGAGAATGGAATTAAAGGAAAAATTTCCTTCTTAATGTGTTGTCCAATTATTTGTTATCGTAGTTATCAGACAATCTCTTGTAACACATCTCATATACTGATAAGTATATTAGAGTCTATATTGCAGAGATTTACACATAAGGTACTCATTTTCATTTAACTCTTATTTCAATAAATGTTCAAAGAGTTCTAAAATTACATATCTAGCTAGACATCTATCTACTATCCTCCTCCCCACTATTGTATAGGAGGGCAACATTCCAACAGTAGTAATCCTCTAGGGCTTTAACATTTTGAAATTAGCTTAATTTCTTTATATACCAACTGCAGGATGTAATATTAAGAATGGTTAAGCAGAAATTTATAAATACCTGGATATTTGTGACTCATGGGCCAGCCCCTAAAACAGTTGCATTCTGTATTTCCTCAATAGGTACACTGTAAGGTACAGCATAGTTGTACCACATGAAGCAGATATCTCAAATCAAAACTGAATGAGCCTGAGTCCAAATGTGAAATGATGGCACTAGAAAATGATTTTATATGCTCCCTAGGACTGTCCTTACTGTTTACCCCACTGGGAGATTTTAAACAGGAACAGTTTTTAGATGTGTTAGAGGCAATTGTAACTAAATATTTATACTATATTCTATTAACTTTTCACCAGATTATTATGAACAGCTCTTGATCACAAACTGAGGTCTTAGTACAGAGCTTTTAAAATTTCTGAGTCATCAGAACCTGTTTAAACATATATTGGTTAATTTCAGCTATGATGTACAATGTATGGGCTCATATCTGTAATTTATACTTGCCCTAGAACCCCTTAATAGGTATGAATTAATATTTCCTCCTTGCGTATTCATTTATACACAGCAGTGATCAGGGTACCAGACATGCTTAATGTATGTACAAATTCACAGGATTTCACATAAGTTGTATTATCTATGTGGCATCCTCAGGATGGGACAGCATCTGTTCTGATGTTATGCTCATGTTACAGTTGGGTTGTGAATGGTGGAGTTCTGTACTAAAGGAGATTATGATATAGTCAAAAGTAATACTGTACTTGGATGCAAAAATAAGCCTAAGCTGATTCAGGCCTTTTCTTAATTAGCACAGATGGATATACTCAACGAATATTACCTTATCTGATGTTCATGGCTCATTTTTCACAGTGGTCATAACCACTTTAGTTTGTCATGCTAACTTTATTTTTGATTTATTGATCTAGGATTTTACTATATAATTGTAGACTATACCATTGTTGCCCCACAGCAAGAGGCTCTCCCGTTTTACCCCTGGCTGGAGTGCCCCCTGTGCGGAGCTTGCACGTCCCCTCCATGGTCGAGTGATGTTCGGTTATTTCCTCAATAAAGAATGTTAGCGTAAACAGCACAGTGTGTTATAGCATTTCCTCATTCATGTTACTCAAGAGTAACAGCACTTTACCAGAGGCTATTTGAATGATGAAGATTTCTTGGAAATCCATAATCTAAAGGTTTCCTACAACGAGGTAGCCTTCCGTGCCCCACTTTCATAGAATTAATCCAAAACCACTCAAGAAACAAGCTAGAGAGGGACTGGCACGTCCCAACGGAGTGAAGCATCTGCCCATCTCCAAGCTCCATTTGTTATTAACAGCCAGAAATTACAAATAACAGCTGTAAGCATTCTTCCATTCAACAGAAAGATTCTTTTTTTTCTTTTTATTATCTTTTCCTATCCATTATTTACAGAATACTTGCATTTATACATATATATATATATATATATATATATACATACAGTTGCTTGTGTTTACACTAGAGGAATGTATTTAGTGACATTATGTAAAGCCAAATCTATTAATATTTGATCCGTTAATTTCCCAAACACTCAATGAGACGTGTAATGTAGCAGTGATGTCATCGCCATCTACGTAGTCCTGCCCTGGTTACTACAGAGATCAGTTTCTAATTAATTTTACTTGGATCAAATTAACTCGAATAATTTTACCATTTAGTTTAATGTCTTATTTGTGTTATGTTTCAAGTAACTTCAGGCTGCTGAATCAGCGAGAAAGGCGAATAAGATCTCCGTTACACGTCAGCAACGCTCGTACAGCTGACCATGGATTTCTAACACAGTATGCCAGGGCAACTCAGATGAGCTTCTTAATGTTAAACACAGCTCAGTTTGCAGGCAGCCACAAGAGTATTTGAGTGAAAAACAGGGAGAAGCAACATTTTAATTCAGTGCTCGAGGTTACCTTCCTCACAAAAGAAAGAAATGGCAGTTTGGACTGTCAAAACGCTAAGCTGGAAATGTCGGGAAAGAATATTATAATATGTTGAAGTTGTATAGTGACAGAATGCTTGAAATGGCTTCAAAAAAAAAAAAAAAACAAAGAAATATATAACGAGTTATTTCCATTGTATATATAAAATCAGATGATCTATTTCAGATTGCTAATTAAACGGACAGTTCTAAAATTACCCATTTCAAAACTCTCTACCACTTCCCTTTTCTTCCCTTAAAGTAATGGAAGGCAGAAAAGACCATTCAATAAATAAATGAACGTGTGTAGGATTCAACTAGCTATACACCCTAGGGATCACTAGCAGTTGTATCTAATAGTATAGTATTATTAATTTTCGATTGCAAGTTTATAAAGACATATGCAAGACAAATAAAGTGATGATACATACTTCTTTAGGTCTAGGTTTCCATAAACTTTTATGACTTAGTTTGATCTATGAGAGAATTAGGAATTCCAGTAATTTTGGTTCCAGTTTTCAATTTCTTCTTTCTTACATCCATCCAGTTGTTTTCTCCGATCTTTTAAGGGTCATAGATGGTGTCCAGTCCATACCTTCTGGGATTGTAATGTTGTTTTGGATAAAAGAAACTGCTTCTATATTGTTGAAAGATCTCCTCTCATTCTGGTGGTGGATTTTGATTTTGGCTGGATAGACTGTGCTTTAATTTTATTTTGCTGTAAAAACCTTACCAGTGGCCAAGACCTTTTTCTCATTTCCAGGACTCTTGTGGAATAATCATTGTCTAGCCTTATTTGGTTTCCTTTAAAAGATAAGGGACTTTTCCTCCAAGCTGTTCTCAGAATAAATTATTTATCTAAAAAGGGATAGGAACTTCAACAATAGATCTTGGAGAAGCATTAGGGGACGAAGAAATAGGTTTCCCTATGCCTCTATGTGCTCTCTCGATCCTGTAAGGACATACCTTCTTTTAAGTCTAAGAATTCAGGCAGCCAGGAATTTAAAGGAAATATCTTCTCCTTCTGTTTTTTTTTTTCAGCGAGACCAAAGATTCTAACATTTGTTCTTCTCTGTTTTCAATGTCGTCTAATTTATCGGCCAGTTATTTTGTTGCAGTATGGTCTCACAGTGGGATTCATCTTCCTTAAGCCTTTTATCTATGTCATTCAGTGAAGTTTCAGTGTTCAGAACTTTGGATTGTTGCTGATGGATTTCCTTCAGAACATCAGTTTGTTGTTGACCGTTCATCTTTAAAGTTTCAAGTTTGTCAGTAAATCTATCCATTTTTAAAGACGGTTCCTGGAGAGTGGTAGATATAGACTGTATCTCCTTCCTTAATGTGGAATCAGCATGTGAAGATTTTGAGTTGCTCATCTCGGTTTAGTTGTATAATCCTTAGTTTTGACAAGAATTTTTTAAGAAAAAGCTCCAAAGTTGAGAATCTAGTAGATTATAGGTTCCCAAATAGATTGTATAACTTTAAGGAGCTGGTAATAGAATTTTAAATAATAATTTTCTTAGTAACTGATATGGAGCTCAAGAAAAAAGCTGTTACCAGTTGGCCATCTAGGCTCCGCCCCCCCTCTATATGCAGCCACATTCTCTTCAGTTTCATCCTGTCATTCATTGCTCTTTCATATGGGAACTCACCAACCTATCACTCCAACATTGACTGCATCAGAATTGCCAGTTTCCTGTTCCTTCCCTTGATGCGTAACTTCAACTGAACGTCTGTTCTAGTTTCCTGTGGAAGGCTCCAAAGTATCTTCATGCCTACTAGTCTGTCATGCCCCTGATAACTAAAACCATTGTTAGAATGAAGGATAGACACCTTATTAGAAATATGCAGATATCTAATAGAAAAGATTTTCAGAAACAACGGTACGGTATTGCACACCACACTTTCCAAATTTACACTCAGTATGCATACTGTGTAGTTAGAGAATTCATAGTATCCTGAATGCCGCCTTTCATGCAAAAAAGCATTTTTAAACAGTTGCACTATAGTATAATCACATTTGCAGAGTCTCCAGGCTGATGTAGGACAGCTATATGTATTAATAATTCAACTCTGAATAGCAAATGGTTGCATGGAACAGGAATCTGAAATGTATGCATGCAGCTAGCTGTCACTTTGCTTTGCTGTTTGGTTTTGGGTATCCTGCAAGGCAGAGTTGGCTTTTGGAATGTCAAGGAACAGAGTTTCTTCATGGTATGATAGAGAAGGAAGACTTTATCTCTGAGGCACCACAGACAGCAGCTATTGGGTCATTATAATGGCCTCTTTAGGAAGGTGGATGCCTGGTATGAAATAGACCTTGGCTAACAAGTGACAAGGGCATTCTGTGGTCTGAAAAACAATGCTTAATACTGGTATGTTGAGGTGCTGCATGCCTGAGTATTTGCAAGACTAGGAAGTAGAGATACAAAGAGCACATGCAGATAACATTGTATGTTGTTTTTCCCTTGAGAAGGTGTCTTCCTAAATGCATGCCACTTAATCCGGTAGACTTAGATCTGTAAGACCAAGTGCATTGATCTGGTCTCTGAGTTTCAGGGTATGGCACTGATAAAAAGTGACCGATTTACTTCACTCTCAGCCAGAGTTAGATTTAGGCAACAAAACAGTTTATACAAGTAAAATAAGATGCAGTGAAAACGGACATAAATATATAGTGTTACTTTATACTGTGATTAAATGTCTGTTTATCAAGGCAGATTCAATTTTGATTATAGCAAGTATAATTGGTTGTATTTTTATTAAGTCTCTCAATTATGATTGCATTTCCTTTGTGTCTCCACTGTGCAGCTCCACCTGATGGAGGAACACCTTCAGTAAAACCTTCCACTGATGTGGCTCACAGCGCAATTAATGCATGAGCTGCATTGCCTCACCAAAAAAAGGTGTTGACAGAACCATACCTAGATCATGTGCCGCATAGTTTAGCCATCATTGCCTCCTGTGGAACCCAGCTTGGCACCTGCTGATTCTGCCCTCAAACAGTTTATGCTCACAGTAGTTGTCCCCTTATTCCTGCTCTTATGACTCTTGAAGGCTCATTTTAAATGTACATTGATGTCTTGCCACTTGCAGTACTAGGTGGGACAAAAATGTTGTCACACAAAATCCTTTCAATACATCGCAATTTTGCTGGAGAGGTGGGCCTTGACCACTGGGTCACTATAGGGCTTGCAAGCCACAGCCATGTGTTATCAGTTGGTGATGCTTCAAAGTAGGCTGACCTTGGAGCAATACAGGCAGCCAACCTTGTAACAAGTATCTCACCTTATCCCTGTACCTGGTATGAACCTCTTGGTGCATCATACCCTGTATACTGACCATAGGACAAACCCACCCATCACCATTCATCTACCCTTTGTCTTGTGTGTTTATTCCTTGTCACCTCAACTTTGGGTGTACATAACCAGCCTAATTTGCCTGTATTTGACTGCTAAATCACATCTCCCAGTAATGATTTTCCACTTTTTCTGTAATAACATTTGAAGTTCTAGAACACATCACTTTCAAGAATGAAGAAATAGTGGCATTAATTTTGTTTGGAAAGCAAAATATATTTTATAATTTTATAAATAATGCATTTAACTCCTGTGAGGAAAAAGTGAAAATGTCTGTGTAACCTGAAGGAAAATATTTAGGTTAATAAAGTTCAGAAATTATAATAGCAAAGTAAAATATTAAAACTAAACATGGTTTGTCAGTGTGTTTCTGAGCATACACTAGACACTGGCATATGCTCATTTCTTGCGTATTGTCCCAGTGGAATGTGTCCCTTCTAAAAGGGTATGCCACCTTTGACTGAAGTCAGAAATAGCCTTAGTAACTCACTTCAGCTTGCTGAATCTGAGACATAAGCTGACAACCCTCCATTCTGCAAAACATAATAGGTTTATAGGTTCATAGGTAGGTACTATGCTATCGGCCCAAGGGCCTAAGTAAGCCTAGCCAACAAAGTTCCCTGGCTTATGCCAACCCAAGAAAGTTAATTTCCTGTGCCCCTGTTGAGCAGAGCCATTAAATGAGTGATTTCATTTAATGATTATTTAACAGTTATCTTGTAAATGGCCTTTGGTTTCACAAATTGCCTGCCACACAAAAACAGCCACAGTCTGTGTACTTTTGATTGGTGCAATTGTCTATTAAACTTCTGTCTGTGTACTCTTGAGTGAATCTGTCCACGAATGCACATACATGTTGAGCATGTACATTCATTAAGCTTGTGTGTGCACCCTTTCATTTTGGCAGTTGACTGTTTTATGTAGTACATGTTTGTTACTGTACAAGAGGGTCGTGTTAATGTATGTAGTAGTGGGAAGGATGGTGTCAATGAGTTGGTCCAGAACTTGGAACAGGGAGATTGGATGGTGAGAATTTTGCAGCTAAATCTTGGAGTGAGTGCAGTATGTATTCAGCACTGTGTGGATGGGAGGTGTAACTCATTGCAAATTAAGTATTTTGGAATATGAACACATGAACATACATGCATGTGTGGGATTAAAAGGGACTGATTAGAGGGTTACATTGTGCTTAAGTAAGAGCTGAATTGTATGGTCAAGCATGTGCTGTATAATGGTAAGTTTACTTGTATCAGTGTATTATATCAATATGCACACTGAGTAACTGCAGAGGTATCTATGGACAGCATGAAGTGTGTGTGTGGGTCAAGGATACAGTATGAGTTTGGAAGTATTTTTTACAGCCATATGCCACATGGGTTTTGTAGTAGACTGAAAGATGGCAAGACGTGCATGCTGTGAAAGACTCATGACTTTGTTACTTAGCAGAAATTCTACAAAGTTAAGTGTAATCCTTGTGGAAGTTGTGAATTCAGAAGTAGGAACTTAAGAGAATGTATCGCATACCTCTCAACTGTACAGATTTTTGCAGAATGTTCAGATTTTTGCCTTATATTTTTGATCAGTTTTTCATAAAATTGTAGTTTTCTGGCAAGTTAGGGGCAACTCATTAAAGACTGC
The DNA here is from genome assembly GCF_019279795.1 of Protopterus annectens. NCBI lineage: Eukaryota > Metazoa > Chordata > Ceratodontiformes > Protopteridae > Protopterus > Protopterus annectens. The sequence goes on from NC_056749.1 coordinate 163,297,017, forward strand.
AGTTAGAAAATGACACACATTTGAGTTTTAGACTTCATACCCCTCAGAAAATTCATGCTAATGCAAAACCTGTTCTATCGACTTTGAGTTGGTATGAGCAATATTTCAAAGTTGTCCCTATTTGTACCACTTTTTTATGGTTTTGTCCAGATTTCTTACTCTAGGTTGATGGGTATGAATTTATGTAATAGTCTGCAATGTACGATAATTGGACTAGACAAATTATATTTCACAGGAACGCATTTCATTGAAGGCTTCAACACACATCTAGCAACTATTTCAGACCATACCAACCAAGATACAAATGCAGGGTAAAGAAGTAAAAATGAGACTCTGGTGCATTCTCACACATCTGTTAAGAGCCAATGGGTAGTAGAAATTATTTGAGCCTTGTATCTAGTTAGTGGAATAAAATGAAAGTGGAGTTGAAGTATAGGGTAGAAATAAAATAAATATGGTTAAGAAGCAATATGAATTATTTACAAAGGTTGTCAAAGATTAAATGATTGCAAAATAAGGGAAATCTCCCGACAAGAAGCACAATTGTAGAATGGTAAAGAAAAAATAAAGGAGCATCTATTGAATTTGATAACTCCAGACCTCAAACTTTTAGCATGACTTGGACAACAAAGTAGAAAGGGTCATTGCCAAATGCTGGGAGCCTACAACAAGAAGGATAAAAAGAGATCCTCTGGAGGTATTAGAGATATTTCAGAAATTTTATGAATTTTTTTAAAGAACGGAAATATGAAAATCAAGAGCTCACAAATGGCAATCTTTATGGAAGACTCAAATATACCAAGGTTAGAGGTAGATGAAGCTCAACATTTAACAGTTAAAATAAGAGATGACCAAAAATAACATACAATCAATATGCAGGAAAGGCTCCAGGAGCAGATGCTATTCCTGTGGAGGTTTTAGAATGCATGGGGGAAGAAAGTGTTGCAGACCTAAAAGGGTTGCTTAGCAGTATTTTAACAGGAGACTAGGCTCTAGCATCCTGGAAGAAAGCTGCGGTGGCTGCAATGCCTTAAAGCTGCGGTGGCTGCAATGCCTTAAAGCTGCGGTGGCTGCAATGCCTTAAAGCTGCGGTGGCTGCAATGCCTTAAAGCTGCGGTGGCTGCAATGCCTTAAAGCTGCGGTGGCTGCAATGCCTTAAAGCTGCGGTGGCTGCAATGCCTTAAAGCTGCGGTGGCTGCAATGCCTTAAAGCTGCGGTGGCTGCAATGCCTTAAAGCTGCGGTGGCTGCAATGCCTTAAAGCTGCGGTGGCTGCAATGCCTTAAAGCTGCGGTGGCTGCAATGCCTTAAAGCTGCGGTGGCTGCAATGCCTTAAAGCTGCGGTGGCTGCAATGCCTTAAAGCTGCGGTGGCTGCAATGCCTTAAAGCTGCGGTGGCTGCAATGCCTTAATACTGTAAAGACCCAGCTTCATGTAACAATTTTCAGCTATGTTTATAAAGTGTTACTGTCTGTAATAGCTTAAAGAATGGCCAAGGTGTTGCTGTAATAGATAGATATGGGTCGGTGTGGTTTTGTGGAGGGGAAGCTAACATTTGACAATATTAGAACAATTATGATCTAGAAGGAAGCAGAGTTTAAGAAAATAGTGTTGGTGGATCTTGATTCAAATAAAGCATTCAACAGAATAAGCTGAGATTTTGAGTATGGCAATAGAAGCATTTGCATTCCCTGATAGGAAGGTTATATGAGGGATCAGAGGCAAAACAATTAGTGGAGGGTTCCTTTCTGATGAGTTCTGTTTGAACAGAGGAACCATGCAGGAGGGTCCTCTCTCGCCTTTATTTGCTTATGTATTTAGAGCCATTGGCAAAGGAAATAAGGGAGTCTGAAATTCAAGAATATAATTGGCATGGTAGTCAAGAAAAGTTGGCTTTATTTGCAAACAATGTTTTGTACCCGATAAAACAAGAAAAAGACATCTGTGTTGTGGAACGTCTTGAGTTCCAGGTCTTTTCAGGATATAAAATTAATAAAACTAAAACAAAGGCTGTAGCTGTAAACTATGTAGCCACACATGAACTGGTCCAGCAATACTCATTTATGGGGACACTATAAAAAAGTCTTTAGGCGTATGGGTTAAGGATTTTATGGCAGCTAAGGATATGTGGGAAGAGACTAAACACAAGATAATACAAAGTGTGAAACTAGAAACTCTTGTCTATGGATTGGAAGGTAAAAGCAATGAAAATGTGTTTAGACCCTTTAGTTTTATATGTACAGGTCAGGCATATTTTACCAATCGGAGAAGTTCTGGACAGTAACGAAAACAAAGCATTTGTAATTTTTAATTGTTATATTTCAATTTTTTGTTGCCAATGGAGCTTTTCTCCCTGGGCCTCTACTGAAAATGGAAATATATCCAGTTAGACTAGCCTGGTTAACAAATGTAAAATAAAAAAGTATTTTATCTGGGAGGAAAAAAGGGCAAGCACCAAGTGGGATAAGGTGATCATCAAATTGAACATGGTTGCTTATGATTACCTAAATTGAAAGGATATTGTAGAGCTACACAGTTAAGGCTGATACATAACACAAGCAGAAGGTTGTATATCAAAGTGAAAAGGCGTGGTGGTAATTATGATGTGGGGGGGGTCAAAAAGAGTGGAACTTTCAATGCAGATCCATAAGAATAACAGCCATACAGAATTTCATATTCATCAGCTACCAAACTATTCTAAGAACTAAGCTAATAGGAGAATGGAGATTTTGCTGATAGGAATTACTGCAATTAGGGATACAAAGCTTAGACAAGAGGAGGCTGGAATTTACTGATGAAAACTGGCAAAGGACCCACTTTTTTTTAATTTTCTATATAGGGAAAGGTAATAGAGTGAAAAGAAGTCAAGAGGACAGCTGGACTTCAGGCTAGGCACCACTATCCCTATTAGGAGTTGATAGAGTGCAGGCAAAGAGAAAGTAATGAGTAAAAGACCTGCTCTGGTAGACTAAGTGAATCTCAAACAGAAGCTACTGTAGAAAAGGAGGTAATTAGTAGGGCATATAAAATACTGCATGGTAGTAGTAAGAATCTGAGGATGTTGTAAAGGTTTGGGAAGAGACTGGATAAGCATTTCAAATGGAAATGATGCGAGGACATGTGTAGGTCTCCCAAATATGCAGCAAAGTCTAGGAGATGTAATATTTTAGCTTGACACTGCTTGCATAATTATTTTGTGTCTCATGCGGACTGAATAATTTTTCCTGAGATGTTGGTGTGATAGGGAAGAATGTGGTCACTGGTAACATGTTTTGGGAATAAGCATTGGTAGAATTGAAACTTCCCCCCACACAGTACCCTGAGAAAAACTATCAGGTGAGAAGATGGCTAATTGTGGCAACAATACATACAGGTGAGGAATGAGGTTTGAAAGAAGGCAGGACTTAAATGATTGACTGAAAATGATTGGGCAGATTATAAGTGATGTATGTTTGCAGCTGGCAGTGGCTTTATGGTTTGTGAAGTAAAATGCTTGTAACTAGGATTGTGTTGGTATGGTTTTTCATTTATGTAAGTATGATTGCCTGTGTCATAAGTGATGTTTTAATAGATATTTCTTTAAAAAAGGTCAGGAATTGAATATTTATGTAATGCTGTTTACATTATATGATGTATGGCAATGTATGTGAAGCAAAATGTTTAATCTTAACTTAATATAGTTCGATTACTTTTATATAAATGTGCCTATGTCACAAGTGATTAAGTAAAGGTAGTTAAAAAAAAAAAAAAAAAAACTAACTACGGAAGTCATCTTTTTGAGCTTGGTTTCAGGATTTGAATTGCTTAGACATATTAAGACCTTAAGTTTATTTATGATTGATGCCAAAAAAGCAATTTTAAGAAAATGGTAATCAAAATGGTAAAACCTTGTCTATATTAAGTTCTGTAATTTCAACTACCATATGTACGAACACATGTCCAAATTTACAGAACTTTGACTGTGTATAAAAAAAAAAAAGGGGAAAGGAAATAGTTATATGCAGGGGGCAAGCCCCCCTGCACACCCCACACATCCCCGCTCTTTAAATATACCAACTCCAAGGTCACGCTGTACAGTGCAGTAAAGGGAAAATTTCCTTACTGCACTGTTGCATGACCTCGGAGTTGGTATATTTAAAGAGCGGGGGGTGTGGGTGGTGCAGCCCCCACATGGGGGGGTGCAAGGGGGCTTGCACCCCTGCTTACAACCCTCGGGTATGTTCTTTTTAATTTTTTTTTCCAATCTAAGTATGACAACTTTGAATTTATGGTTTTGACCATATCCCGTTCTAAGTGGTCATACTTTGACTATGTAATATAGTCTAAACTGGCTAAACCAACTGTATTTAAAGTATTGAATATTGCAACAGAGAAAAGTACTAGAAGTGGTATCTCCAGAAAAGTGTTGCAACATTTCATAGAAAAGATGTAAAGTGTGGAAACTATACGTGCAGAATGTTTTAGAGGAGTGAGCTTTAAGGGAAAGCAGGAATGAATTTATGTAATTCTGCACTGATGACAAATATACAAAATATATGTGATGTTTGCAACTGGGGAATACATTAAGGGTTTTTCTTAAATGCATCTTTGCCTGCATCTGAAATGATGATTTAGTAAGGGTTAAAATGATGTGCGACTAGGATTTAGTTATATTAATGTAGGAGGTGTCAGAGGCTTGTTCCCCCATAAAACGTGTTGAGTGTTTGAATTTTCAGTATGGGGGGTGTTAGGTGTGTGACTCAGCGTGCACATTCATTTATTGACATTAGGTCTGTTGATGTATTGAAACAAGGTATATTCTCAGCTGACATTTCTTGGAAAAGTTCATCAACTTGCTGGATATTGATGTGAAAGACAGAAATCCTTCAGATGACTCAAGAAAATGAAAGTCGTAATGGCCACAGAAATGCATGTCAGCATTATTATTGGTCACACAAGGCCCTCCAAGTTATTTCATGAGCTGTATTAGTGGTCCACCATTAGTGATATGTACACACAGCTTGTGCTTTCAGAGGTAGGATGCCTCCTCTCCCATACTCCCAAATCACTGCCACCTTTTCTGCACATCTCTGAAGTTTGGTTGAAAAGTCAATAATGACTACAGTAATATATTTCAATCTATTGCAAACAGATGTGTACACTGCCCCATCAAAGTATAATTAATAGTACTATATAATTGCCCTCTATTTTAACACACAGCCTCCACTCCCACCCCTAATGCTGTCACCTTCTCTGTATCCTCCTGATGAATAAAATGGCCACAGTAATGCTTCAACTTGTTGCCTCACTGCTTCTTTCTAACTGTCCTTGGGTTTTACTTGCAAGGCTGTCCATCAGACAACTGCTTCTGGTAATCTGTTATCAAAGTGTGCTTATCAGATAGTGGCAGAAATAGCCACAATAATGTATCATCTTAGAGGAATCTGATTATAAATCTTTCTAGTGCATAAAGCTTAGTCTTACCCAATATGATTGAGAGAAAAATGGGAGTGCAAAATGTTTTACATTTCTGAAAGCTATCAAACTAAGGGCTGCCACATGGTGATCGAAGTGAAGTGTATATCTGATCAGCCAGCAGCTTTAAAGGCTGTTAAACACTTCACTCTACCATGCTGTGTGTGTGTGGGGTGCAGCACAAGTGTAATGCAACATTTAAAACTGTTGCATCTGACACCTGCTCTGTTGACTGCCATATATGCTGCAGCATGAAATCTGATTATAGCACCTTCCAAAAGGATAGGACAATTCCACTACAACCAGTGGTGAATTTTTTTCAGCTGTCTTATACTTTGTTTTATCCCAAAAACTTGTGACATCACACAGTAAAATTACCTCAAACATACTATTTGTTCTATATTTCAGTGTCAGAGGCCCACAGATAACGGAGGAGGACAAACAAATATTAAAGAATAGATGAAGATGACACTAGCTAAGGAGGAAGGAGTGGAAAGCAGAGCAATGGAGCAGAGTGCATGAACAAAATTAAGTTCCACTGAAAATACATGCACTGCTGCACTGGATAGTAAATGTTAATGAAACGTCAGTGGGTGTGACATTCTTTCCACATTTGTCTTGAAGTAATAAACCACTAAACTACACTATTATGCTAGTGGCCGCAAAAATCTGCACCTGTAATAGAGGAATAACATGATCTAAATTTATATCAGAATTATGAAGTACAATCAAGTTTCCTATCAACTACTTAGATCTGTAAAATTAATGATACCTTGGCCAAGACAGGAATGCCAAGGTATTTTGGGATATACAATGAAATGGGGATATGAAGGCCATTAGTCAGGGTGTATTAAGAACAGAATGCAGGGATGTGTAGTTGAGAAGTGTATAGAAGACTTTCCATTCTTAGACTAGTACAGCTAGGAGACTGACCAAATCTTAACAGTTCCCAAAAGTGATAACTCAGTGTTCCAGGATATGTCTGAGTATAGCCAGAAGCAATGCCTCTTTACTCGCAACTTGAATTCTTGAGACACAAAGCTTGAGCACTTTTTTTTTTTTTTGTCTAGGGGGTTTGTTCACACACAGATGGCTTGTTTATTATTTACTCCATACCTACAGATGGGTAAAAGCTTTTGACTTTTTAACTCTGTGAAACAAGTAGCATTGTGTGCTACACATGAAAGGTTTTGTACTATGCCAAAGAGAAAAGGAACGTACCTAAGTCTGCACATAATTTTATTGTGTCTCAGACCATATAATCAGAGGAGGCAAACTCAGCAGATTACGCATTTTTATTTTGTTCATTAATCTTGTAAATGAAAGCTTTCAGAGCTAGTCCTAGTAATAGAGGTTTAAAGATGAGTACAACTGTAACTAAACCTGTAATCCTTTATGCTATCGGTTCAGTAATTTAGTGTAGTTAGGCAAAATGTTGTACTTGCAACAAGGACATAAAAACGTTTTGAAGAATACTAGGAAAATGGCTCACATCCATAACAGGCAAGTTAAATTCAGCAACCATGTGATGAAGATTAAGCTGGTACACATGTTTTAGGTTAATATCTTCCAGCAAAAACAGCTGATTTTTGCCCATAATGTTACTTTATATGCACTAGCAGAATCTGTTCATACCATCCCTTTGTTTGCTTCACCTCAAAAGCTGAAGGATTATAGAAATCCATATTCATACCATCTGTTTTAGACATGGGTACTGCTAAGATAACTTTAGTGTTAGATGCGAAGAATAACATAGACATTCATATTTCACAGAGGATTGAGTACTTCAAGACAAGACAGCTATTAAGCAAATAAACAAAGAAATAAAAATTAAGGTGGGTGGGGCAAGCTCTGAAACAGGCTGTCCTTTTTTTTTCTTAATTTTTTGAAAAATTGAAATTTCCGGATGTCTGGTGTAAAATAATCCAGATAACAGGATGTTCTAAACAGGATGCTTGAGAGTAATAGGAGTGCAACATAAGCTGCAGTTATTGCATGTTCTTGTAGTTTAATGTGCAAGAGAAAAAAAGAAAATGTGGCATTATTTATATATTCATAATCTATAAATGAAAAGCATGCTATGCACAAAGCACTGTGTGACATGTCCATGTATCTTGCACTTCAAAGTACTTTGTTTCACTTCACATAGAGGCTTACTGTATTTAGTGATCATGTGCACAGTTATTGCATGACTTGCAGTTGATTTCAGTAATGTCATTGGTTCATCTGCATGTTATTCTTAGTATCAGGATACATATGGTGATTTAGACAATCTATAGTCCTTTAAGTAATCCATACAGTAACACAAGTTTGCAGTAGATTTCTCCTAAAAAAGCCATGACAAACATGATGCCAGGAACCCTAAGCTTCCTACTTCCCTTTTGGGATTTTGGATTCAGAATCTCTAATTTTGGCATTTTGTATATTTTCAGTTTTCCTTTTGGCATTTTTATAACTGGATGCTACAAAAGTTTTTAATTTTATTGCATTCAGACTGTACTTTAAGTGCATGGAATCTTGGATGAGAACTGGCAACAGGAATTCTCATATTCAATGAATACTCTATTTGGACATGTTTTCATGACCTCTTTAATGCTAGTGTGATACTTGATGTTGTAAGTGATACACTTCTAAAAAATAAACCTTTGCTTTTACATTCCAAGTAAAATGCCCCTCCCCCAATCCTCTGACATGAGACTGTACTCCACCCCACTACTAAACATACAGACCCCTAGGTGGTTATTCAGGTTAATAAGACATGGAATGATAGATTCATAAACCAACATGTCATCCACCTCTGCAAGAAACTTCCACTGCATGACAATTATACAGAGTATCCTTGCCGCCTTCAATCTAAACATAGTTAATTGGATGGGCAGCTACAAATTTTGCATGTAAAATTCCAAAATGAACCAACACAGCTGATAAAAATAACATTTAATAAAACAAAAGGTAAAACATTAAGTTAGTTTTTTCATGCTGTAAGGCACTTCGTCAGACCAATACAAAAACCCACAACACTGATAACATTTGTATAGTGTTAACAATCTAATGGGGTAATCTGGCTTTCAGAAGTTTTATTAAAGCTATAAACACATTCAGGCCTGAAGCTCTCTAAGCTTGTGAAGCAATGATCCAATTTGTCTCAGCTGTTTCTACTTTGCTGACTAAGCCACGTCCCCTTAGATCACTCTTGACCATTTGCAGAACTATAAAATTGACTAGTGTGTATTAATATGTCTAGATAATGCATTAAATTCACATTTTCATTGACTGTCCCTAATATGTTAAAGGATATGCTCCTTAAGTGAGGAATTGATTTTACCCATATAAAAAGAGTTGCATCTCTTGCAGATGGCCAGATAAACTAAATTGGTGCAAGTAGAATTTGTATAGTGTCTTGGGGCAAATTTCTTAATCAGATGAACAAAAGTTTTATCAGATATAAACTGCAAGCCTTACACAAATGACACTGAAAAGTACCCAGTTTATCTGAAACCACAGGTCTGTTGCTAGATCCATTTGGTGTATAGCATAACTACCTTTTCAATGATGTACTGTTTTACAGAGGCTAGCTAGGTCTGTCTCCAGCAGCATTTCTGATGGCATCTGTTGTCAGAATGGGCCAATAGTTTTTGGTTATCCCATGTGTTCCCCATGTCTTAAATGTAAGTAAGCATCATCTTAACATCTTGTTCCCTAGTTCGCTGTTGAGCAACAACCTTACACTCACTGGAATAAGTTTTGACAGTATCCTTTCTGGCTTTTAGTGTAGCACTAATCCCCATAGAAATCTCACATTCAGGATATCCCCTGTTTAATAACTCTTTAGATAAAGATAGGACTGCTTGCTCTACCTTAACTCCATCAGTATGGAGTCAAACATGGAAAGCTTGCCTTTCACTAAATTAGAATTGATATGTCCAGGATGTATGCTGGTTCTATGTGCATCCTGGTTTCAAGATGGCCATTATTCTTAACAGGGCAACATCCAGGAAATCAATGGTATCCTTAGAGAAATGCCTGGTAAAACACTAATGTCATTGTACTGTAGATATTCAATACTCTCCTAAGAGTTCGAGGACCATCAAATCTTTTATAGTATTTAATATGCATAGAATCTGTGTATTAGACACTTCATCCCATTCCACCATTACCAAATTAGCACAGCTATTGGCTGTCCCCATGGCAACGCGTAGCTCCTGCATAAACATTTGCCAAAGATGAAAACATTATTTTCAAGAATAATTTCCATTAGACAAATCATAAAAATTGTATTGTTTGAATATACACTGTTGAGCTTTTGGGATCTTACATATTATCTTGCAAGTTTGTGAAACAACCTTCAACCACAAGGATTGTTAATTTTTCTTGCAGCTACAAATTCTCCCTGGGTCAATCTTATGTTTTTCTTGGGCATAGAATTGTAATAGGTTGATTAATGTTTACTTATGATCTTATGAATCCACCTTAAGGCACCACTTCATCAGGCACCACATTTGTTATAATACTATTGTAATTGTAAGGCTTACATTGATGGCTTTGCCTATTGCATCTTTTGGTTATCACATATAAACTGCAAGGGAATAAAACACACTTAAACCTGTATTAGACCACCACCACACTGGGCAGTTAAACATTTCAGAGCCTCAGTGTAAATGCTTTCCTCATCCCTTGTAGTTTGTGAAGCATTTTGTACCTTAATTTGTTTCTCATGTGGAATATTTTCTTTCTCCTCTCTCATCACTATGGCTCTTCTATTACTGGCATGCTTTTTGCCCTCATTTTCAAGTTAAAGCTTGGCTGGATCATATTTGACTGTGCTATACATAGCTATATATTCTATATTTAGCTGTGTTAACATAAATGAATTTTTACTTTTAGTGCTGAAGCATGTGGTTTTCATGCATCTATATCACGTTATCGAAATCTTACTACATCGAATCACTAAAGGTCAATCTCTAGTTATTGATGTAGTAAAACATCAAATAACGTTTTTAAAAAAAAAAAAAACAAACCAATAAAAACTAACTAGCGTAGGCAGGGGGGCAAGCTCCCCGGCACCCCCCACACCTCCCAACTTAAATATTCCAACTCAAAGACTGCACTACACTGAGGTAAATGGAAATCTTCCCCATGGAGATTTCAGTTTACCTGCACGATGTTCTGCACTTTTGATGTTGTGATGCCGACAATATCAGCTTAGATATTGTCGGCTTTTGAAGTGAAGTAGACCCGGTTTTCATCCATATATAATGTGAAAAAATTATCTCGAAAATCCCTAGTATAATCAACAACCCCCCCCCCCATCACATCTACTCAGATTTATATCAGCAGTTTTTTATACCTCACCAAGACTTTGACACAACTTGCTGTGAGGGAAAGGTTAGTTTGTTTTTGTTTTCTTGTATTTTGTTGTACTGTATTGTCTTCAGTTCTGTATACTGTGATTTTTTTTTCTTTACATGGTTTTACTTGTATTCTGCTTTGAACTGCATATTAAAACTTTGAGATACCACAGCCGCCATCTGCGAGTTGCACACAATTTTTCCTACCGTGTTGCTGTTGTGTTAAACACAACTATCTTTCTAGTTGCCTGCCCCTTATAGTTTGACCACACATCTTTCCCTTTTCCCTTTCACTGGCTGAGTAAGCACAACATTATTTTGTAAAATCACTCAGAGCTTCACTGTAGTGAATGAGTTAAGGGAAGTTTACCCTGTAAGTTCCAATGGGGGAGCCTAAACCTTTTAATCAAATGATGTCCTCATTTCAAACAAATGTTCATATCTCTGGAACATTAGGGGTTATGAAAGAAGTATAAATGGCAAAACCCTTCAGCACAAAATGTTTTTTATAGTGATAGTCCTTGGGTTCTAGGTCTTAAACAGTATTTTATAAGTCACAGTAAACATGGTAACTATTGCATTTGTAATATTTTTTAAATAACCTGCAATATCTCAGCAACCACTCAAGTTACACACACTGTCAGCAGCATTTTATTCATCCAGCTGAGAGCTTTCAGATGAGGCTAAGTTCTGTCTGTTACTTGGTTGAATTTTATAGATATAATGTTCAAATTTTTCAAATATATTAATATCCTAAAATCAACACTTAATATCTATTTACCTGCACTAGACAGAAGTCAAATATTAATGCAGTTTAATTAGCCATCGTGTAAGGTTTAAGATGAAATCTTCTAAAACTTTGTACATGGCATGGTTGCGGAGTTATTGATGCAAATATGAACAAGTCCTAATTGATGCTTAGGGATAAGATATTAAGAGAGTAGGAATTAAGTAGAGATGCACCTGAAGGCATCTCTCAGATGTAATTAGTTTAAACTATTTATTTAAATTTATTGGCCATGTCACTGTTTCATAGAGCCAGGAAACAAAAGTGCCCACCCCCTTTCAATCTATCTTGCTCTTTTAAAATTATTGGCTGTCCAGTTAGACAGCTGAAACTTTAGTTACCCTTTTTTCATATTTAACTACTTAGTGCACACTGCATTGTTTATATTGACCCATTTTTCGTCTTACATTTAAACATCTATTGCAAGACCACCAGTTATTGGTGAGCCCACATTCCGCTCCTCAGTAGACCTTTTGAGATTAGTGCTTCTGTTTTCTCCTGGTGAGAGGAGTACAAGGACATTATTTCTTAGAGATTGCGGATTACCAGAAAGCCTAAACTTCATAGGTGACAGCTTGGAATTTATGCTTGTATTTTGTTCTCCAGTGAGAGGAGCAGAGTGCATTGATTCCTGACTGTTTCTCGATGGACATTGAGTGTCCGTGCTCAAAATTCCTGATTGGTATGGTTGCTATTCAAGGCATCTACCTGGAAAAGGCTACAACTAGCCCTACAGACCCTTGCATCGTTTGAGACAATGCTGTGGATCGCTAAACAGGATGTGGCCTGCTTTTCATCTTGATTGGTACTACCATTTTATTTCTGGTGAGAGAAGAAGCGAAGGATTACCTTATCCTAGCAGCGTGGAGCTGTGGTGAGACCAGCACTAGTAGCAGCCAAGCAGTAGCCATTCATGCGACTCTCCTTTTCATCATTCTTGAGCCAATTCCTTGTTTTCAGTAAATACTGCTAGATTTGTTCCTAACTTCAGAACATCTGCCTAAATACTTCATTGTTAAATTTTCAGGGTCTACGTATTTTCCATACATCTTTGGTCCTGCCTTGTGCAGACTTGGACACCTTGAGTGACATCTGTCCTGTAAAAGCACAATTACAATTTCTCCAATACCTAGTTGCCCACAGGACAGCTAGTTTGCAGTCATGAGCGCTGTTGCAAACTGAATACTCTAGGCATTGCTTTTGTCACTCCAGCTATCTTATCTAATCAGTAAAAAAGGGTACGTTATCAAGGATATGAACCCCCCCCCCATCTCCTTTACCAGCTTGGTGGAGATGGGTATCCTAAGACAATCAGTTCATTCTCAAACTGATATGAGAGATGTTTACACAATGTCACTGGAGGCAAAGCTCTCATAAAAGTACTCCTAATGTCAATGAGGTTGTCAGTAGTTCACACGCTGCAACCATCACATGCAATTCAAAGCAGACATATAGACCCACATATGTTGAGGCACTTAAATGTAACCTTCCTAAACTACAAAGACCTAAATTTACACAAATACCTCAGCAGCCCCAGATGCACTCTTTCAAAACACGCACATCAGCACATAGTCACATCTCATGGAGTGTCTACCTCTAAGCCAAGCTACTACACAATCCAACATCCTGGTCATTGGAGAATCCATGAAACACTCGCTCACCAGGCTGAGTAAGGAGAAAGTCATGGTCAGTTACTCGGGGGCTAGGATCTGCCACATTATGCCTGCACTCAGGTCATTGAACCATAAGTAACCAGTATGACAGTCCACGTAGGAGTAAATTATCTGATATGCACTTCCCTAGGCTACATGGAGAGACATGGAGCTCTCAAACCATCTCCGGTTGGTATGAGCCTAACATTGAGCAGCATTTTAACTTCTCTAAGAATAATGCCAAAATACAAACAAAAGATGATGGTCTTTAATTATTGATTAAGTTTATGGTGTCATTCTAAGGGAGTGCAATATATGTCAGCTTGGAAGGAGATGGTCAACGTACCTTAATGCTTTGACAGGGATGGTCTGTACCTCTCCCCTTTAGGCTTTTGAATATTAAGCAAAACATTCTTCACCCATACTGCCTTTTTTAGGCAATGCCAAACTGAATGTACTTCCAACATAGCAAATCAAAACCAAAAAAATCTATAGGTGTTGCTGCTCAATGCTAGGAGTCTAAACAAAAAAAAACCTCCATTCCCTAGAAGCGCTCTTTACCCTAGAGAATGCTGATGTCTGCAGTCACTGTGACATGGTTTAAAGCCACGGAGGCCACATTAACAGTGTAAGGTTATAATGCCTTCCACACATTAAGACCAGCTACTACACGCAGGCAGTAAAGGTGGGGGTGTATATATTTATATCAAAAACAAATGTATCTGAAGGTTGGTCAAACAGGACAATGTACTTGAGCTGCTCTATATCCAGATCACTCTAGGTAAAATCCAATACAACTTACTTGCCAACTATAAGTCCCCTCCATTACCCATGAAACCCATAACATGTATTTAAACATATTAGAAACCCTAACCATCCAACCCAATACCATACTCCTGGGTGGCTTTAATTACCCCACTATTAACTGGGAACAAACTCACAAAAACAAACCATCCTGGTGGAATCACAAAATCAATAGGCTATTTAATGGAAGAAAATTATAGCAAAAATTAGGAAGTGCAGAACCCAATAGAATAAAGGCACTCAAACTAAACCAACATTTCGGAGGAAAAAGTCTACCAAAGCCAACTATATTTGTCCTCGCATGCCGAGGACAATCGATTAAATTCAGCTCCAACTTTACCTCTCTCTCCATCTCAGTCTTCCTTGGGAAATACCATGAAATATAACTCCCCCTGCTATCACTAGGAACAGGTCCTTAATGCTCTCTAAGGCCAAGAGTGCTGCATCAGTGGGCCTAGCGAATATCCCAGGATGCCTTCTAAATAGCATGAAACATGACCTATCAGGGCCTCTGGAATTTATATTTAAGTATAGCCTCCAAGCAGGCTTTGGGCCTCATGAATGGAGAACAGAAATAGTCATCACTCTGCACAAAGGTGGGCCATCTACAGACCCATAAGTCTCGCTGCCTTGTATGTAAAGCCATTGAAAGAATTTTCCTGGAGATTATCAATAGTGATGTAGTAAACCTCCAGATACTGAACCCAACCCAGTCTGGTTTCATCAAGGGCAGATCTTGCCTACTCACCATGGTGGACTTTGAGAAGGTCACCAAAGCAATGGATGAGGGCAAAATGTTTGTCTGCCTACCATGACCTGGCACCATTTGGAAGGTACAGATTTTGAGAGTAATTTGGAGTAACTTCTGCCAGTGAGATCTTCCAGCGTACAATGGAGTACATTTTTTTCAGGCTACCCCTGTGCTATTATAGTAGATATTCTTTTTGAAGATAATGATGAACTTGGACGTAAATCTCAAGAAAGTTTCAGATCATGCTTGTGAGGTGAATCTTAAACTGAATCCTCAGAAATGTAAATTTAGACTGCAAGAAGTTACTTAAGTGGGCCATTTGTTTTTCATTTTAAGCTTCTGACCAGATCTGTCGAAGCAAGCTGCAATTCTTGAGATGCCAACTGCAGACAATGCCACGTCTTTACAATGTTTACTTGGGATGGTTAGCTATTTAGGCAGGTTCATTCTAGAATTAAGTGAGCTTTTTAGCACCACTGTGAGAGCTGACATGCAAAAATGTAACTTAGTCCTGTTTGGAACAACTCCAGAGAGTATTTGATGTCCTGAAACAGAAAATTGCCAGTCCACCCACTTTAAGATATTGTGATGTTCAAAAACCTGTTAACTCTTTCTTGTGATGCTTCAAATATGGTCTTGGTGCAATTTATTCTTCAAGAGGTTATACCAGTAACCTATATATCTAGAACTCTAACTCAAACTGAGATACAATATGCACAAATTGAAAAAAGAGCTTTTGGCAATAGTGTTTGCATGTTCAAATTTCAATGATTATATTTATGGCCGACCTATCCAGATTGAGACTGAATACCCTCTGGTTACTATTTTGAGAAAAACAATGGGTGCAGCTCCAGCTAGACTGCAACACATGATAAAACTGCAAAAATACAATTTCAATATGGTTTATACAAAAGGAAAACTTTATCATATTGGGCGGCGCAGTGGTGCAGCGGTTAATGCTGTCGCCTCACAGCAAGAGGTTCTCCGGTTCGATTCTCAGCTCGGGTGCCTTCTGTGTGGAGTTTGCATGTTCTATCTGTGTTCGCGTGGGTTTCCTCTGGGTACTCTGGTTTCCTCCCACATTCTAAAGACATGCTTCTGGAGCGTTTCTCCCCGGGCCTCTGCTGAAAACAGGATCTGTGGAACCTAGTCGGACTTTCCCGGTCAACAAATGTTAAATAAATAAAATAAAAATCATACTGATGCTTTCTCAATCACCCAGTGAAACCATGGAACAGCATGACAATGAGAAAGCTGATTTTGAAGTCATGGAAGTGAGATTTTTCTTGGACATGTTTTGATGAGCTCAGAAATCTCATTGTTTCAGATCCAATTCTCCAGAAGCTGAACCATTTTATTCGTCACAGCTGGCCACCACTAGACACGCAGCAGTATTTTCCTTATAGAGATTAGATTTTGATGGATGATGGTATCATGAAAGGTCTAAAAGTGGTAATTCCAAAATCCTTGCAACCAGAGTATATTAAAATCTTGCATCGGGGATACCCAGGAAATAATTCCAAAAGAAGGGCGAGAGATCTAGTATTTTGGTTTTCTATGTTAAAATATTGATGAGGAAAGCTCTGCTTTTGCTATTTGTAACGGTACTAAACCACATCAACAAAAACAGTTCAGCTAAACTAGATTCCTGAACCACCTTGGTTGACGGTAGCCACAGATATATTTTTGAATGGCATGGTCAGCATTATTTGGTATTACTGTTATTCAGATTGGTTTGATTTACTTCCTAACCTAACTTCCAGTACTGTCATTACGAAATTAGACATTTTTCTGTCCATGCTAGTCTGCACAATGTTTCTGACAATGGTACACAATATAAGTTAGTTCAAGATTTGCAGAGATATGGAACTTTAGTAGTCCTGAGTATCCACATTCTAATGGCTTGGCTGAACATGCAGTTCAAAGTGCGAAACAGATGGAGAAATTTAAGAGACAAAACCAATATTTTTCTCAATTTGCTTAATCACAGAAACAGTCCTTGACACAATGATCTTGGTTCACCTGCTCAGAGACTTGAGACAAACCAGAAGGGCACTGCCAATCAGTAAGAAGTTGTTGATTCCAAGTGCTAAAAACAAAGCAGTACAAGTCCGAATCATGAGTATTTGTCAGAGAAATTCCATTATGACTATCAGCAAACCTTTCATTCCATTAACAGGAGAGAGTGAGGATGCAGACAGACAAACGTTTTGATATAGTAGGACTTGTGAAACATCTATGTGAAGAAATGAGATCATACATGGTCACAAGCAGTGGAACTGAGGTGGAATCTGAAACGTTATTGCTGGTGTCCAAGCCAGTGTTGCAGCATTTTGTCTGTAATGGAAACTCTAATTCTCAGAATATGCTATTGAATATTCCTGTTCCAGAGAATATTTCTTCAGGTTTCTGAAAGTATACCTAAAGTTCTAATTAGCATTCAGCAGTAGCTGTCCCTGTTGGTAAGCCCAGTGCTGATTATTATGTAATGAGGTCAGGTTGTATCTCTAGACCTAATCCTAGATGGGTAGCAGCCTGGACATGATTGTATAGTTTGCATGCATATCTAGTTGGGTTGGTTAATGGGTTGGGAGGGTGGCCTAATGGTTAAGGTGTTTGCCTTACAAACACAAGGTGCAGTGTTTGAGTCTCACAAGGGATAACTGGCTAGGCTTAAAATGGCTCGCAAGGGCAGTTAGCCTAGTACTAATCTATGAACCTAGTTGTCATTTTTCATCTGCATGTCATTTTTCATTTGCATGACAATTATCAGAGGGAGGATGTAGCTCTCTTACATTTAAAGCCACTAGTTTATGGGTACGTGTATATAAGTACTGAGCATGTACAAGCAGAGTACCATTTTGTGTAAGCAGCTGGAGTGAAAGCATATATGTATAGCAGTCGGTTTGTTTCATGTTCCAGTCATCCATTATGATTGTGTGTAATAAACATCTTAAATGAACACCCAAGCCTCATCTTATTTGAATACACAATACTAGCGACAATGTTTAACGGTTCCCTTTGGTGGTCAATGCTCTGTATCTCACACATCCCAGTAGTGATCAGAGCCATAACACTCCCATCCCAGAGGTTTGTGTTTGCAGATGTTTTATTCACCCTTGTGCTGATCAGCACACAGCAATGCTCAGAGCTCTAACTGTTTAGTCTCTCGCATTCCACTGGTGATTAGTGCCCTCTGCAATTGTCACTCATCCTAGATTTCCTTTTCCTTTCAATATTACTAAATTACTATGGGATAGGCAGCTATTCCGGTATGGTTTATCTGAATGACAATACCTTGAATAAATTTCAGTGAAATCTACTTTCAACAAATGTCCATGCATATTTCCCCACCTGTTATAAGACTGACATTAATAGGACACCAAGTCTGGGGTAGGTCTCATCTCACATGGAAAAAAGAAAAGCTTGATTTAATGATTATACAATGTGTTTTTCAACAAAATTAAGTATTTGCTTTTGTAGTGTTTTCCTTTGAACTATCATCATGAATCCTTGTAAACATTGTAATTTTTATAAACATGTATACAAACATTTGCTGTTTTAAACCATTCCTTGGATCTACTGTATTAAGACTTCTGTATCAATTATTTATTTAATATAATTGTTTGCATACATATTTCCACAGTATTGAACTGCCTACTGTTTTGCAGTTGTATTTATATATGTCTGGTTTGTAGCTTCCCCTGCCTGGTCTGAAAATGGTGCAGTTGAATCAGTGCTCTACCTTGGTTAACACATTTAAATACATACCTGCATAAAGAAATAAAACTCTCAATCATTCTGTTGAACATCAGTGCCCCTCATCACTCTCACACATCCCAACAGTGATCAGTGCACCATGCCTCTTCAACTCTTCCTTGTGATCAGTGCCTCCATAGCATTCACATGTCATGGTCATTATCAGTCCCAACATGATTCTTAAATATCTTTGTGGTAATTATGCCCTCCATGCTTCTTACAAATCTCTGGGGATCAGTGGTCCATACATCTTGGACATGTGCTGTTGAGTGAGTCATAACTTTTGGACATCCAGGTAGTGAACAATGCCTCCGCACTACTCATAAATCCTGGTCATTTGCAGTCACCCATGCTTTTCACAATTTCATGGGTTCACAGGAGATTACTGGGCTAGCCAATATAACCTGATTTTACCCACTATATGGCCCCTATGGGCAAGAAGATGGCATGGAATTATGCTTGTGTATTGAGTATCTTAGATTGCCACTGTCCATAAGGGACATAGACACTATCCCAGGTGTGAATTTGCAATTCCCTATCCATTAATCCAAATTGCATTTGAAGAGGGCCAGAGAAGGGTTCTGCTTAATGTGAATAGGAAGTCTGTTGCAAAAAGAAATGCTCTGTATAGGTTTGTGCTTTCTGGATTTGGGGGAGCTTGAAAATTGCCTTAATAGGGAGTAATTTACCTTGGAGAAGTTGTTAGTTTTGAGGGTTAGGTGGGGGGACTAAATTCTCCTTCAAGGGAGACCACTTTGTGATCTGATCTTACATCACATTGGGGGGGGGGGCATGCAGCTCTGTACCATATTGGCGTACCAGTTCTAGGATATTTGTGCCACTAGTGAGACTGCAGGCTATCTGTTCCAGGGCATTTGTAAAGTCAAATCTTTGGGCCTGCATGTTAGTGGTCATGTATCCCTCCCAATTAATGAAGGGATAGTTAAAATCACCCATGAGTGTGCTATTGGGCTGGATGGTGACTGATTTTTAGCAACTTTAGGTATAATGCACTAGTTTCCTGGTTTATGGTAGGGGACCTGTAGCTAGCAAGAATATGGTAATAGATTTTTCCCATGGTTAGTTGGTCATGGAGTAGCTCAAGCTTGTCATATTGTTTGACAAGCATTGAGGTGTGCTTATCCTTTATGTAGATACACCTCCACATTTTGCTCTTTCATGTTCAGTGGGTGGTAAAAGTATGAAGGGCATTATCGCCATGCACTGCCGGGGTGCTTTCAGTGGCTTTGAACAATGTTCCATTAACTGCACAGATGTCAGCATTCTCCAGGGTGAGGAACTTTCAGGGAGTGCAGTTTCTTGTCGAGGTTCCTAGCATTGAACAGTAAAAGCTTTAGCTTGTTCGGTGTATCCCTTGCGTTGGAAGTTTCTGTTTGGCAGTGCCTAAAAGAGACTATGGTGGTGGGTGGATTTGGCCAATATCTGAAAGCCTAGAGGTGACAAGTGAAGACCATCCCTGTCCCTGGTTGTGACAGTATTGTACCTCTTTGGAATGATAACAGTATCTAAGCCAATTGTGTTTTTGTGTATAGCTATAGCTATAGATATCTATCTCGCTTTGTCTACACATATATAAAATGAGACTGAGATGGGTGTGTCTTCATTCCTATCTCTAATCTTAACATTAGTGCCTCTGTTTTGCTCCTGGTGAAAGGAGCATAAGGTCATTATTTCTTGGAGACTGCTTACCACAAGAAAGCCTGATAACTGCTTCATAGCTTCCCAGCTTGGGATTTGAGAAGGAGCACAGTGCATTGATTCTTGACTGGACAGTGAGTGTCTGTACTGGACCTTCCTGATTGGTCCATTTGCCATTTGAGGCATCTACAAGGAACAGGCTACAAAAAACCAACAGACCCCGTATCCTCTGGGTCAACACTGCTGATCACCAAAGAGCATGTGGCCGTCTAAAAATCTTGGGATTGGTGCTACTGTTTTATTTCTGGTGTGAAAAGAAGCAAAGGTGCATAACATCACCAAAAACGCAAATCTGTGGGGAGACCAGCATGATAAGTTCATGTAAATCCCTTTATCATTCCTGACTAATTCTTTCCTTTCAGTAAGTGCTGCTTCATTAACTGCTGCCTAATCTAACTTAAGATCTCCTTAAATTCTTCAGCCATAAATCAGGGTCTACTTTATTTGATTGACACTTGTCTGATTGGGTAGCATCCCGTTTTCAGTGGAGGCCAGGGGAGAAAAGCTCCGGAGTATTACAAAACTTTTTAAGAACAGTAATTTTAGTCTTTACAAATACAATTTAAATTACACTAAATTAGAGGGAATATGCAAACATTGGTTAAGAACAAATTATAACGATTTAATAGGTAGAGAATTTTTAGACACTTTGTAGAGATACTAATGGTAAGGTAGTCTAATACAAACAGGAATTGCAATGCAAAGTGAGAGAAAATCAGGCTTTGGGTATATTTGGAGAGAGGGAGTGAAATTTATAAAAGTAAAGAGTTTAGAAGGGAGAATAAGGAGCTGTAGGTATGAACAGGTATTTTTTCACATTTTGGGGATATAGTTTATCCTGATGTTAACCAAGAACAGAGCCAGCTTTTGGTCAGGATGTCTTTCAGAATGGTTTTGAAGGATGGGAGGGTACTGACCTGATGGGCAGAGATAAGGAGTTTCTGGTCTTAGTAACATGTAATGGGTACATACAATGCCCAGCAGATTTGATAGGTTTGTGGACACAGGCTTTTTTGATCACTGGATCACAATGATTAACTAGGAACTTAGTTGTCAGAATGTTTAGTGCTGTGAAAGCAGATGGATTGTGGATAATTTTAGGTAGTAAGAAGATGTGTATATGTTGATGGGATAGCTCTAACCAGTTTAGGCTTTTTAGTGTTATGCAGTTGTGGGATCTGAAAGGGATATTTGCTGCAAATTCACCAAATTTTTGTTATAGCATTGTTCCACTTTTGAGTTTTCTGATGCCTGAAGGTAGTAAGGATGGGAGTGCCATGAAGTCTGGGGAGGAGATTAGTAACAAGTGCAGCTTCAGTTGTGTTGCTGAGAATGTTTTTGGTTCTATAAAGCATCTGTAGTTTTCAATGAGTTCTACTGATGTCATTTTGTATAGGCAGGTCAAATTTAAGATCATCTACTATCATCTAATAATCTATGAGAAGTGGATTCAGTGGTTATATTGAGAGAGGACTTTACATTTTGTTTTTTCTTAGGAGAGGGATTTGATTGTTTTTTCATGTGAGCAAGAGTTGAGATAAAAAGCCATGTTTCAGTTCACGAACTGTGACAAAAGCTTTAGATAACTCGAAATGTTGAGGAGACTAGTTTGCCATTATCCCTAGCTTTGAGACTATTTTTATAGGTTAGAAGTGGATTGTTAGAAAAATATTTATGAATGTATATGCTTAGTGCTTATTAGAAGCTAAAAGGGTTAACACATTTAATTCTATTTTATGTACAGCTTAAGTTTTGTATGAAACTAAAAGATGCTTTTCAAACTGCAATATGCTTTCTGAAACTGCAAGATGCTCTCTGACCTAATATTTGCTAGCACAGCAAAATTCATGTTTATGCCTTTTGGAAATTTACTGAGAAGCAGGTGATTATCTGCTAGGTCAGGAAAATAATGAATAGAACAATACTGTTTTCTATAATGTTAGTGAACTTGAACAATCAGCTCTGTTCGTGTTATGAGAACATGCACAGCTGCAGAAAAGATAGATACAGTTGAACAAAAACTGCTTGAAGAAATGAACTATAATCTGTACTTGCTTTGTGCTCGAATTAGCCATAGTACCTTGAATGGTAACATTGCATAGTGAGAAGTTGTATCTGACTGGTGGTCATCAAGGCCACGTTGTTTTTCTTATAAAGTTTTTTTTTTGTAAACTTTATATGCCAGCAGAAAATCATGGGCAAACAGCTGCTATGAAATAATATTGAAAACTTGTGGTTTATTACGTCAGCTTAGTAGGCAATGTCTTGTAAGAAATGTATAACAATGGCTTCACTTCCTGATTCTAGTTAGACAAACTCTGTATTAGCATGTTTTTGTCTCCTTGCTGCAAGATTAAAGTGCCTTAACCTGAACCTGCTGTGTGTTGATCTTTTTGAAGTTTTTTCCTTTGACATTAGTACTGTAGGAGGGATGCAAGACATGCTGCGAGGGGTATAGTTCTTCCCACAGGAGATGGCTTAGCAATTGTTTATTGAATACATTTTCAAGTATTTGGGGGGGGGGGGTAAATTGCTATAATTCAAAAGTTAGTAATCTCTTTAATTTCCTCCTTTGTGTAGAGGATTATGGACTCCTTCCAGAGGGAATGTGGAATTCCTGGACTGATCTATTTATAAGGATTAAGATGGGATAAGCAGTGCTATTGGCTGCTGTTTTAAGGTATTCACTTTGAAGGCCGTCAGCTGAAGTAGAGCTTGGTTTGAGTGGTTTTATATAGCATATGGGCACCAGTCAAAAGATGCAAGTGGATGTGGTGAAACCTGACTGTTGATCAGGTTAGGATTAGATGTTGGGGAATGCTATATGAGATTTGTGGCAAATGTCTCCTGCTACAATAAAATAGCTACAAGTTTCTTTGAGTATTCAAGTCTGTTAGGATATGAACAGTGTACAAGATGGTTGGCAATAAAGGTGGTGAATAGAGTTTTTTTTACAGTATCTAAAAAGAGAAAAAGAAAATTCATTGATCATATAAAAGGTGCCTAGTCTCTGGTGTGTAGAATTGTGTGCAGTAAGTAAATTCTGGTCATATCAGAGACTGATCTTTTATAATGCCTAGAAATTTAATGCGAGTTAGTTTGTGACTATTTGCTTACTTTTATGGTAAAAAAAATGCATTTGATTTTAGCAACTTTTTGAGGTAATGGGTTTGAGTAGGAGGTTTGATTTTTTTTTTTTTTTTTAATCATCATCTAGGTTTCTACGGAGTAGAGATTTGAGTAACGTCTTGGAGCTTATTGACGCGCCACAAAGTTGAGTCATCTGCATACTGAACTAAACTCGCACGTTGAGTGGAGGTGTGTGGGTCATTAAATAGTGGAGGACTCAAGATAGAGCCCTGAGGGACACTTGTAGTAACTGGTTGAAAGGATGAATGAGCTTGTTGCCATTTACTGGCTTGTTGCCCTCCAGATAGGTAACTAAGCAACCACAAAAAGGAGTATTGTGAAAGTCCTATTGAGTTAAATGAGCAGTTGCTGGTGCAAGACCGTATCAAATGCCTTTGACAAGTCTAAACATGGACACAAGCAGGATATTGTTTGTTTGTTGATCATATTGGTAAAATGTAGTAGAGCAGTAGTGGTGCTATGTTGGGACCTAAAGCCATGTGTTCTTGAGCACACTATTTGAGGTTGGGGATTGCATGAGCTACATATGGATACATGCATTTTTCTAGTATTTTTGGGGGAGGGGTGAATCTCTATTGGTCTGTTAAACTCTGTAATGTGATACCTTTATGCAGTGGTATGATTTAGTATTTTTTACACAGTGAGGGGCTGTATCTTTTTCTATGGGGCCTATTAGTATGGACACATGGAAGACTGACTTCTGTAGTCATTTTTAGTTAGTCTGGTAGCTGGTCTATACCTACGGAAGTACTTTTTAGTTTAAGCAGCAACTTGATTGAGGTGGGTACTGGACTAAACTTGAAGCTTTATGGGTCATGGTTGGGCAGGGTTAGAGACAAAGGGTCAGATGTGTTGGCCTCTAAGGGAGATGATATTGGTTATATATAGTAGGAATTAGCCTGTGTGGGAATAGTCCACTGCATTGTCTGTTAGACAGGGAGTGGAGGTCTTGCCAGGGTGGAGTAATTTATTTAGTGATAACCAAAAAAAAGTTTTTGGATTTGATTGTCTTGTAGGTTGGTATAGTATGTTTGCTTTTCCAGTTTGACATGGAGTTTTGCAAGGTACCTGTACTTGTGAAAACCACTTGGGAATTGAGTTAGTGAAGAAAATTGGGTGGCAAGAAGAATTTTATTGGGCCACTATTGATAATACCGTTTTACTAACATGACAGTGAAATGGGGTTTGGAGGTTATTTGGCACATGTTGGGGGAAGGGCCACGCACAGCATTAATTTGTCAGGTTACTGGAATTGGACTATTTTCTGTTTGAGGAGGCTGTTTACAAAAAGAACAGTAATGGAAGCTCATATGCCCCATTGTATGCAAGCATCTATATGGGGGAATTTGAAAATATATGTGTATACTACAAGGTTCTTTAGGGAACATATACTGTACAAAAGGTATATAGATTTTTTTTCATCTGCAGGGGCTCCCATTTAGAGTTCATATTGTTAGTGGAGGGGGTTAACCAAACATCCATGACTTGAAATTTTCTTTAGAAATCAAAAAGGTCGTCCAATTCTTAGATGTTGAATTTTATGTGGATAAGTTTAACATTCTGCACAAGCCTTTCCTGCAACCCACAGCTGTCAATTTCTTCCATGCATCCACATTTAACTCCGTTCCTGTCGGGAGTGTAAATATATTGCAACACTTCAGCTATTAGTTTGAAGGGTAAATATCTGCAGATGGCAATGAGCAGGTTGTTGGGGGTTAATAGTAAGGGGGTGCTTGATTTAGCAATAACAGGGGTTAATGGAAGAAAATCATATGGGACACAGACGGTCTAACAATTACTTTAGGAATGGGGGGCAAAATGAGGTGGATGACAAAAGGGACATCTACTCTGTCTAAATATTCTCCTTTCTCTGAAATGAGAATTGATGATGGATAGTTGGCATTTAGTGTATATGGATGAACAGGTGGGTCAGTTATTTCCCAGAAATGTTATATTCTCATATGGGAGATTTTCAAATTTGCAAGAACTTCTGGTCTGGTGGGTTATCTGGTATTTATAATGAAAGATACTGGGTGCCTTTCCATGTGGACACTGCAGGGTATGTAAGAGCTAGGAATTTATCTAGGACTTTCATTAATGGGAGGAAATTTGTTTCCAGTGATCAGTTTAGTTGCAACTCCTGTGGTATAGTGTACATTTTGGGGGTGTGCCTGCAGGAAACCAAAATGGTACATAGGGCAAACAAAGGTTGGTCAAAATCAGGGTGTTGGATTATTTGAGTGACATTCACAAGGGAAATATGAACACTTCTGTTGCCGAACATTTTTATATTGCGCATAGGGACTCCAATAAGTCATTATTTTTGTGTGTTGGGCCAACCTATTACACACACAAGGGGTGACCAGGTTAATAAGTTGGACTTGAAAATTAGGATGAGCTTTAATTTTTGGACTTTGCATCCAAGGGATTTGAATCTTAATTTGACAATAAGATAGACTGATTTGTTTTAAATTTTGGGAGTTTTTTCATCCCGATGAGTCCAAATGATGGCCATGGTAGAAAAACTAAATTATTGACTGTAAAAAAAAAAGATATAAGCATTACAAATCAATATATTTAAATATTTATATTTTTTTAGTAATGGAGATTTATTTTTTTTAATATACTTTGAGCATAAGTGTATTTGGAAAAATGCTTGTAGCACTTTAAAGGTGAAACTTATTTCAGTATGTTTGATCAACAGGGGACATGGGGTATAAAGATGGTGCTGGCTTTGAAATAAGTTATCCATTAAAGGTGAATTGCTGAGGTAATGGATGTTGTGAACATTAAAGGTAGCGCTGAATACTGCTTTAAGTCTGCGGTGTCTGTTTTATTTTACATTTTCATTGCTGTTTAATTTAGCCCTTATGAGTTTGTTCATTTTGTTAGCCATGATGTGGGGTTGGACTTAACTCTTTTATTACATACTGGTGTTAGATTAAAGTCTGTATTTTTTGAAGTGTTTATAGCAGCTTCTATCGACATTGTTCTAAATACATTCCAGTTGCCTTGTTTTAGTGTTTCATTGAAAATATCTTTACTGAAACTGGATCCATTTCATATATATTTGATTGTAGATAATGTTTATCTAGCTTATGGTGAGCTCTAAGTGTGTTATATGGTCACTTATGCTACCCGAGAGACAGCCTACTTTTATCAATTTGTCTGTCTTGTTTGTAAGAATCCAGTCTAGTGTTCAGTATCTACCAGAAGGTTTATTGATTCCAGTGGATGTGGATAGACTAAAATTTGATTTGTCAATCCATATTTAAGTCTCTAAGTATTGTAGTTCTATATTTAATTTGTTTTGATAGCCAATACAGAATGTTTTCTTCAGTATCAGTGTTATTCCCTGGTGGTAAATTGTTAAATATATAGTAACTGTAAATTCTTTTTTATAAGACCCATTGCCACTGCTACTATTGGAACTGTCCAGGTACCCTTCGACATTGCCCTCACTTCTGCCTGTAAATCCTGGTATTTTATGACTGCCTCTGTAAGACACTAAGGAAAACTAGCTTTTCTCCCCAGGCCTCTACTGAAAATGGGTATTACTCAGTAGGACTTTGCCAGTAAACAGACAAATAAGTAAACTTTGTATTTTGGTGCTTTCATTTGCTGCCTCATTTTGTCTACTTCTAGTTCGATCTCCATTCCCACATGACAGATATGATTCTACTAATCTCAGCAATACATTAGATGATTTCCTTTTAAAATTCTCCATTATGACTTTAACAACAAATTATTCTTTGTTGCTTATGACTTTCTTTTGTTAACCTTGACTGAGTTTTTTTCTAAGTAACTATAAACTGTCACCATCAGTCCTAGTTTATAGTTTATACATCGTTGCAAGGCAATTTATTGGTCTGTAGTTCTTAGGATATTTTAAAGGTTCACTCTTAAGGCGGAGTATTGCTTTTCCTGTTAACCAGGTTGGTGTCTGTTCAGGGTATGCATATAAATAGTTCTTACAGGTTTACTATCAAAATCTCAACAGTTATGCAAAACCTGGAAGGTCGTAAGTCATGGTTCCAAGTTTCCATTACATTGATTCATGTTCTAATAAATAACGGTGAAACCTTTTGTGTATTCGCTGTTGAGTTCAATGTTCTGATTCCACATCGCACTACAGTGGGGATTGGGAAATTTACCCTTTTCCTCACTGTAGTGTGATCTGATTTGTATACATAATTAGGGGGTATGGGGGGTGCAGGGGGGGTTTGTCTTCCTGCAAAACTGTAGAATATCACCAGAAGTCCAGGTAAGGTGGGTAATGTCGATAATGTTCAATTATTGATATTACCACATTTGGTGTTTTGAACAGATGCTGTTTAGATTTTACAATGTTTTCCATCGTTCATATAAGTATGTTTCAAGATTTTTCATAGTAAACTGTTCTTACACATGGTTAAATCTTCATGTAAAGATGTTAATACTTGTAGCCAGCAGTTAGGCATTTATCTGGGTGTGGGGTTTCTGTTTAGGAGCTTTTCTTTTGTTTTTTCTGGTTACTTCAACCCATTTCATGTCATGTACATTTTAACTTTCTTTTACTAGGAAGTCCCTTTTACTGGATGACAGTTTAGTAATGAACATTTCTGGGTTAAACTTGGAAAAGTTCCATTTTGTATTATAAACATGCCATTTAAGTGGATGTGTGAGGTGTCTGGTCTTTTTAATTTCTGCAAGTCTTTTGGGTTTCTAATACTATGATGGAAATGGACTCCATTCCCAAGTCTAAGTATGATTAAAGTTTATAAAATGAGTATGGTTTCACTCTGTCAGCCAAAAGTGCTCTTCACAATGTGCCCAGTAATGACTCCTGCAGTTTATATGGAGTTGCATGTATTGGTAGTGTATTTATATAAGATTTTAGATTTTTTTTATAAGACCCATGGCTCCTTCTACTATTGGAAATATTTGGGTATCTTCAACATTTTTCTCATTTCTGCTTGCAGATACTGATATTTTATAACTTAATGTCTGTGTGCAGGACACCGTAGTCACTCGGAGTGGCGATTTTAATGATCAGTGCTACTTTTGTCTTCTTTTCATGGACCACTGTATCTGGTTTTCACGCATTTATCTTTTGAATTGTTGGTAATGGATGATCCCATGTGATGTACACTTTTTCTGTGATGCTTTGTGGCTCATGTTTCCAGTGCTTTTCAGCCACTTCACAACCATAATGTTTGCACAATCCCCAGTGCAGCAGTCTCGCTACATTATTGTGCCTTTCAATATACAGTCCTCCTGCCATTAGTATGTCACAACCAGCAACGAGGTGTGAGACCGTTTCCAATTTGGTTTTACAAAACCTATATTTGTCTGTTTCTCCCATATGTTTAATGGACTTTGTAAACCAGCATGTATATAACCCACTATCTTGGGCCACCAGTATTAACCTTTCATCTCTTGGTTTGATTTCTTCTCCTTAACCATTCCTGCATTCGTTCCTGATCAACATGAGATTTTTCCAGAAGTTTTCTATACTTGGAACTATATTTGTGCATTTTCCACATTTCTTGCCTTTTCATCTGATCCTTTACCTCGTATTCTTTTATTTTTGACACATTCAGTTGCTTCCTGATTTATCTACTTCTGGTTTGATTTCCATTCCTGCTTCATGCAGATATGTTTCTGCTAGATTAAGCAGGGAAGTTATCTTAGATTTATTCTCCTCATGTTTCAAAACTTTCACTACATTTAGGTCTCGTGATGTCAACAGATGTGTGAAGAGCCATGATTGCAGATCTGTACATATAATCAGTTTCAAGGAGGCCCATCCTTCCTTCGGAATGGGGAATATATCATTATGGTATGCACTGATTATTTTTTATATAGATCATTTGAGCATGAAGCATCCTTGTTTTAATATTTAATCTAGCCAACACATTTTGGGGCCAATCAATCACTCCAAAACTCTAAGTTTGGACAGGAAGTGCAAATTGATTTATAGCTTGGATTTTGTTCCTAGATGTCAACGTTTTCAGGATTGATTTAAGTCTTCTAAAATATTCTTTAAGTTTTACTTGCATTTGTACGTGTTGTATTCCTGATCCTTAATCAATTTCCAAGTATTTATACACCCCCTGTTGTTCAAGTTCTTTTATATCACATTTTTGTCCGACTGATTTCCTAGTGCTGCAGTTTTCCTGCTTTAAAGGTTGCGTTTGCACATTTATCAAGGCCAATTGACATTCTAATATGATCTGAAAAGGTTTTGACAACCTGCAGCTGTGATTTCAGTTCCTCATCTGATGACCTATACAGTTTTAAACCATTGACAAATAGAAGTCAAGTCTTAAGACTTTATTTTCTAGGAGCCAAATTGTTGTCCTGGCCTAAGCTGTTAAACAGCTTAATTGGTTAAGGGTAAAGCAAAACAGCAATGGTGACAGAGTAACCCTGGAAATATCCCCCTTTGAATTTTTATCCCTGGGATAAGAATTTGTCCTTTATCATAGTTTAATTGCATAGTGGTTTGTTATTGTTTCATGGTCACTGTAGCATAGTAGATCGGATGTATCTTACACATTTTTAAGCACTCTTTTATCCATGAATGTGAGATACTATCAAATGCTTTTTTGTGGGCAGTCCATGGCATACTTGGATTATTCCCCTTTTTACAGTTCTTCACTGTGACTTTCACAACAAATGATCCTTTGTTCCAAATGACCTTCTTTAATTGCCCTTTTGTTCTACTGCCATAATTGAGTTTTCTTCTAAATGACTAGACTGTCAGCATCAATTTCCATGTGTAGTTTATACGTCATTGGAATTGGCCTATAATATTTGGGGTATTTTGCAGGTTTGCTTGTAGGAGTATTGGTTTATTGGTTAGCCAGATTGGTGTCTGTTCGGGGTGCACATATAAATAGTTCTAGCTCATGGCTAGGTCTTCATGTAAAGATGTTAATACTTTTAACCAAAAGTTAGGCATTGCATCTAGGCCTGGTGCTCTCCCATTAGAGGCTTTTCTTAACTTTGTTTCAAGCTCTCTGGCTATTCATCCCATTCCTATCCTGTACCTTTAAACTTTTCTTTTATCCATTTAGCATCTTTGATGTGTTCCACAGGATCTTCAGAGATACTTCTCCAAAATGCATCTGTTTCTTATTTTTTTGGTTGTCTTTCAGTTCCTTTTACCTTGTTTCCCAATTCTCTATTAAACTTTTTTGGCTCATCACTAAATTGCCTATTTTGTACTTTTCCTTTATTTTTATCTGCGTATCTTCTAAGCTTTTCTGCCTGTGCTGAATTATTTTATTTATTTGCAATAGTGCATGATCGATCCAGGTCTGTTTTAATACTGCACACTGCTTTTATCACATCTATCTTTTTTTAGTATTTTTGTTGATCTATTCCCTGTTCTACAGTCTTAACAGTGAAACCTTGTCTTAATTGCTTTACGTTCTTCTCTATTCGATACTTCCATGATGGTATTCTTTCTCCCCTTCCTTTGCCTCACTCCCCTGTGCTCTTATGGTAAAACTTTCAGTTATTAATTTAGCTGCACTGTAACATCCTGTTTACGTCTGTTATATTGCAAGGATCTATATGGACAGTCCTAATTACTGTGTTCATTTGCTTGATCAAACTTCTGACTTTTGGGGTTTTATTGACATTCTGCAGTCTATTTCTTTCATTGATTTTAATACATCTGTCCATTAAATCAATGAACTTTTCCCCTACTTCATTTTCTTCCAGACTAAGGGCACATCCTTTGTTTTCCTGTGGGCATTCTATAAAAAATTCTATAGCATCTTCCTGTGGCACCTTATCTTCGGTTTCATCCTGTGCCATACTTTGCTTTGTCATATGAGAACTCACTGGCCTATCACTCCTCAGCATTGACTGCATCAGAGTTTCTGCAGTCTCCTGATCCTTTCCTTGCTGTCTAGCTTTAGGTGAACATTTATACTGGTGTTCCTGTGGAATATCTTGATAGAGCACCTTACCAATTGCTTCCTGTTCCAGTGGTTTCCCCTTAATTTGGATAATCCATTGCTCTATCCTGTTGTGGTGCTTTCTGAATTAGATTTTCTACACTGAATCATTCACTTTGCAGGAGCTCCATAACCTCAATTTCTATTTCTTTAACTTCTCCATTACTAATCTTTTCTACTTTTCTCTTTGTCTTCTTATTTTTTGAATTGTAAAGTTTTCCATATTTGGATCCCTTTGCCTGTATTTCTCTTCAGATATCTTTGGTGCTGGTCTTTTTGTATTGGTTATTTTTGCTTTATCTTTGGCATAAATATTACACCGTATTAAATGTCTTTCTCATATCTATATTTCTTCAAATGTCTCCTGATCTTCCTGCTTTTCCTTACTTTGGGGACTCACTCCATCATGCTATGATATAGTCTGCGTTAGACTTTCTACATTAAATCCTTCACTCAGCAGACACTCCATAACATCAACTTCTACTTCTTTAACTTCTGCTTTATTAATCTTTTCCACATTCCATCTTTGATTTTCATTGTGAAGTTTTCCATATCTGGATGCCTTTGCCTGTATTTCTTTTTGAATATCTTGACTACTTTCTCTATATTAATAAACTTAGCTTTCTCTTTTGCATAAATATTATACCATATCAAATCATTCTTTTCCATGTCCATATTTCTTTTTATACTTTTTCAAAATGTCTAGGTTTTCTTTACATTTTTGCACTTCCTCAGATGCTGCTTTTTCCAAAGAGATCAAAGTTTCTTGATCTATATACTGTTTTTCAAAAATCTGTTGCATTAATGAACACAATTTTTTATTTGAAGCTTCTGACAGTTTTTCCTGTAAAAGTATTTTTCTTTCCTCTAATTTATCTCTCAATCTTTCTGTATATCTTCTGGTAATTCTGGGCTTTTTGCATAATAGTAATACATAATTTCTTTCTTGTCAATAGTCCACTCCATCGAGACTGGCTTTTCTTTGGTATATCAGTTTTTGTGGACTACTGCTACTTTCTACAACAGGGGGGCCTGTTCAGTTCTTCATCATAGAAATTATACAAATATGTGTGAAAAATTGGTAGGGTTAAGAAATATTAGAGGGAAAGGTTAGTCAGATTTACTGCATGGACATAACCAGTGTGTTTTAAAGTGTGTTTTAAGTCTTTGTTTAAAGAGAGGCAAGGAAGGAAGTGATGTTAGTTCCTTGGGAAGGAGGTTCCAGTCTTTTCCCACTGTGTTAGAAAACAGGGAATCTCCAGCCAAGTTGTTAGTTTTGGTTATGCTAGCTAGAAGCTTGTTAGATGAGCCTAGTGAGATTAGGTTTTTTATAGGGGATTAGGAGATTGGATAGTATAGGAGTGCTATTATGTTGATGGAATATCTTGTGGGCCATTGTTAGTTGGGGGATTTTCAGAAGGTTTTGAAGTTCAAACCAGCCCAGCTGCTTTAGATTTAGACAGTGGTGAGTTTGAAAGGGATTACCAGTGGCAAAACTGGCTATGCTGTTATAGGCATGCTCTTGACAATGTTATTCTTTTTGAGGTTAGTGTATATGGGAGAGGCATAAAGAAGAGTAGAAATTAAATGGGAATGAGCAATTTTGGTTTTAGCTGTTGGAGTTAAAGTTTTGATTTGATATAAGGAGCCACATACAGTTCCCTACAAAACGGTGTCTACAGGACTGCAATCAGTTTCTCTCAACATTTAAACAGAGTAGGTTGCACACACACAAAGCATTTGTTAAGCTTTCACTTACAGTGCTTTGTAATTAAGTAGGTCAACATATTGGTCAGCCATAGGGCTCTTTGTTTCTACTTGAGTGGTTGCCTCCTTCTCCTGTAACTGAAGTAAATTGACTCTTGCATTAAGAGCTGTAATACTTACCTTATAGCTTTAGGACACCTTAGGAAACATAAACTGCAATAGCCCCACTACGTTCGCCCTCGCTATGCTTGGGCTATCCTCTCCCCTCCCTGCCCCCAATTCCCTCCTGCCCCAGTACCTCTAAACTTATAGTACTATAGCCACTCCCCCACTTTCTAGATCCTATCTGCTTTCATCTGGGATAATTCCACCCACCCCCATTCTACTACCTATATTTTAATAGCACCTATTAGCTTTCATCTGGCATTCTCCCATCCCCCTTCCAGTACCTTTACCTCACCACTCTATCTTCTGGTGTTGCATCACCAGGTAACAGTTCCTTAACTCACTAGCTGAATCACAGATGATAAACTCCTCTTTACTACCCCTCTTGTTCACACCATACCTCCTTACCTTGTATGAAAACCAGTTTCTCATGGGATTTCTGGTCCCAAAAGGCCATACCATCACCCCAGCTGTAAATCCTTCCACCTTCAACCATACTTACAGTACCAGATCCTATCCAACATCTTGTTCAGTCTATCAACATCTCAACCCCAGGCACATTAGCTCTAGATGCAAACACTACCACAAACTAATAAACAAATTCCTGAAGTTCACCACGTATAGACTCAACCTAATACTTGGTGGTGATATTCACCCCCAACCCTGGCCCACTCACTTCAGATGCACACACCCCCTCTACTTGCAATCTAAGCTACAAACCTACAATTAATAGGCCAACTAACTCTCTCCTAGTCTGTTATCTCAATATTAGAAGCGTTAATAACAAGGTACATGAACTGCATGCACTTCTGGATGTCCACTCCCCTGAGATACTTTTATCTGAAACCTGGTTCAAACCTAACACTAAAGACAATGAAGTGTTACCACCTGTGTACAACATACACAGGCTGGATCGTGCTTCGAGGAAGGGGGGTGGGGTAGCTGTACTCTATAAATCTGAGTTGAATGTCACCATAGATGTAATACAACCACCTCAGATTAGTAACTTATAGATTCTTGCCACCAAATTGCAACTTAATAAAAATAAATGCATTAATATCATCTGTATGTACATTCCCCCAGGTAACAATAGATCTACATTTGAAGATATCCTGCACTGGCTATCATGTCACTACCCCAAGAAACCCTACTATTTGTAGACTTTAATGTAGACTGGGGCACCTGTTCCTCAGAATCCCCAACCATCCATATTAACCTGCATGCATTTACACAAATCATATCCACCCCTACCAGGATAGGTAAACCCAACCAAAAAGAAAGTATACTTGACTGGGTACTCAGTCACCCCCAACTGTGCACCTCTGGTACCCTCCTTAATGGCCTAAGCGATCACCTTCTCACATATGTAATTAAGCACAAAACCATTAATTCCCAACAACCCTTACTCAGAAACGTTAGAAACAATAAAAACTTTGACCCTGCCAAATTCCAACAAGAACTGAACTCATGTAATTGGTCTATTCTAAAACACCTCCCCTTAGAGGAAGCAGTGGCATACTTTAACAAATTCCTTGAGATCCTTGATTTGCATGCACCTGTTCGTTCAAAGAGAACCAAGGCAAAAACTGCTCCATGGCTTTCTATAGAGTCTAAACTCAAAATTGCCTTTAGAAATGAAGCATGGGCTTTATGGCGTTCTTCTAAAGACCCTCAAGATCACATTAAATACAGGCAATCCAGGAACGAAACCAAAAAATCAACTTTACAAGACAAAAAACAATACTACTGTAATTTACAGACAGTAAATCAAAATAACCCTCAGATTTTGGGCAGGTTTAAATAATCTACTACATCTTGGACAAACTTCAACCCCGATCCCTGCTGCTACTATTGATAAAACCCCTGAAGATATTTCTGATGGTTTTAACCAATTCTTTACTGAGACGATTCAAGCCCTAGCTAGCCAACTACCCCCTAGCTCCCCTGGTCCTGAAAGTAGCACCCCTAGAAACCTGCTCGCGTTCAGCTTCCAACCAGTCGCCACTTCACTTATCCGTACCTTGATCAAAAAATTAAAACCCACTACACTTTCTGCTGATCAACTCCCTGCCGAGTACCTACAAAATCAGCTGATGCTATCGCTTACCCTATCTCAATACTAATCAATCAATCCATAGTAGAAGCTAAAATTCCTACCATCTGGAAAATATCCTATGTAATCCAACTTCACAAAGGTGGCAGCTCTACTGAATTCTCCAATTATAGGCCAATAGCTATACTCTCTCCACTTGCAAAGATTATGGAAAAATGTATTCATAGACAACTCATGAACCACCTAATCCAAAATCGCCTTATGGCAGACACTCAGCATGGCTTCCATCCTCATCACGGCACTACTTCAGCCCATAATAATAATTATATATCCTCAGCCGTCTCTTTTTGGATCTTTCCAAGGCATTCTATATGGTTGATCACCAACTTTTAATCCACACCCTGCAAACATTCTGTCTAGATACTGGAGCCCTCCAATGGTTTCAATCCTA
The DNA here is from genome assembly GCF_019279795.1 of Protopterus annectens. NCBI lineage: Eukaryota > Metazoa > Chordata > Ceratodontiformes > Protopteridae > Protopterus > Protopterus annectens. The sequence goes on from NC_056749.1 coordinate 163,332,766, forward strand.
CCTGAATGGTCAACAGCAGGCTATCCTCTTGCAGAACAAACTCTCTAACCTTCTACCTAACACCCTTGGAGTACCACAAGGCTCTATACTAAGGCCTTTGCTGTTCTCCATCTTCATTAACGACCTTTATACTGTCATCCCAAAAGTCAGCTGTATCCAATATGCGGATGACTCTACTCTGATTTGCTCAGCCACATCTCCAGTAGAGTTATGGGCAGCTACCCAGACCACCTTTAATACAATAGAAAACTGGCTTTCTGAACATAGTCTGATCCTAAATCCCAAAAAAACTAAAATGCTGTTGTTTTCACCAACACAAGTCTACCGCTTTCACCTTTACCATAAAATCAAATGATGGCACAATAATCTCCCCTGACCCATCTACAAAACTATTAGGTGTCATCATAGACCATCTAAAATTTGACCTACATGTTAACCAAACTACATCGTAACAATGCAAGGAACCAACCAAATAGATCACCTTCGGTCTCACCAATAAGCGTTTGCTGCCCAAAAGTCAAATGAAATGCTGGACAAGTCAGTAATCCACGGTAGCTGGATAAACATAGAATTTATTGAAACTCACGACACTACAATATAAAACGACTGCATAAACGTAAACTCAAATCCTAGTGAGCGGAACACTCACAAGGAAAGAAAATACAAACGGATACTGTGCACAACATGAAAAATATGAAAAATACTGGTTAAGCGCTTTCAACCAAAACAAATGGTCTTCATCAGAACAACAGAAGAATGCAAAATCTACTTAATTTATAAATGTTTTGGCGCCAAACAATTTTCAAATATTTAAAGGTGTACCACATGAAATGTTGCGTTGTCATGTCATAGTATCTGTTGATCATAAACATTAACAACCTGACAATCTAACTAATTATAACTGGATGGTGCAAAATATTGAGTGATGTACGAAACAGATATGTTTGTATAATATAAAAAAGAATCAATGTAATATAAAACTGTGTATATTGACTTGAAAGGCATATACTTTTTATGCGTATCGCATTTGTTGGGTGACCAGTTTAATGAGTGCTGAATACATTACTTCTAATAAATTTTATAAATAACTTATATATTAATAAATAGAGATATAAATATTGTTATAAAAATATATGTTAATATTATTGTTATATTAAAAGTAAGAGAACCCATGTTATGCATATATTAACAATTAATTTACACATATATACATACAAATAGAAAAAAGAAATGTTATATAAATAATATTATACAAAAAATATATATAATAAGGAATGTATTATATATATGTTTGTTTCATACTTCCTCATAAATTAATAATATTATAATAAATATGTATATAAATAAATAATTAACAATATATAACAATATATATGCATATTCAATACAAATATTATCTGATCTGTTCCATTGTATTAAAAACTGTCCAAGATAAAGATTGTATATACCAATGGGTTTGTGTATTGTGCAATACATAAATGTGAATGCTTATTAAAAACACATATTTATATAATGTTACTTCTAATAAAATCAATTTGTAAATAACTCTTTAATAAAAAACTGTAAAAAGCACTTTGTAAAAAACACTTAGTAAAAAACATGTTTATGTATATAAAAGACATATTTGTATATATAAACATTGTAAAATGGAATTAGGAAGGAATGAGTGTAAAGGTGTCAAATACTAAAATATACAAAACTACAGGAATCAGGATTTTTTATATATATATGAAACTTGAAGTTGCATCAAACCAGAAATGTGATATTGTCATAGCATATTATTATAATAATAATGTTCTAACGAAATACATTCATTAAGACCAGGTGGGTTAGTGGCGTCAAGATATAATTGCCACCACGTTTCTTTAAAAGCTATAAGGCTTTTAATATTTCCCCCTCTAGGGTCATTATGAATGACATCTAGTATAAGAAACTTAAAAGTATGTTCTGTTCCCAATGCCTGTATATGCCTATATAGGGCGTTGTGTATATCTTTGGTCTTAATGCTATATAGGTGATCATATATGCGTTTTCTCAAATGACGTTCGGTTCTTCCTACGTAAAAGGCTGGACAAATATCACATTTAGCGAGATAAATAACCTGTTTGGTATTGCAGTTACCTAATTTACTGACAATAGTACTTTTATGTCCATTTTGAAGATGTATCTTTTGCACTGGACATAAATTTACAGTACCTGCAAAACCACATTTATTGCTAGTGGTCCTATTTTGATGAACAGACCCTGAATATTTGATATTATACTGATGTGTTAACAAACTCTTCAGATTTTTCCCATTCTATAAATAAATCTGGGTTTAGATCCTAAAATGTTAACTAAGGTCTGATCAGTACTGATCAAATACCAAAATTTATTTATAATCTCTTTTATATTGTCACTACCTACACAGTGCGAATAATACATGCCCTTGAAAACCTGGGTTGACACCATTGTGTGTTAGTATCGGTGTATTCTGTATATCTCCTGAGCAGTAGTGATTTGTACTTAATACCTCTTTGACTGATAACATATGATACCACTTCTTCCATCATCCTCGAAGGGTAACCTCTCTCACTAAAAAATCCCTGAATTAAATTCAATTCCTTATGTAATTCATCTTCATCTGAAACCATACGAACTGCTCGAATCACCTGTCCTTTGAAGACATTGTATTTCACTTTGGGGGGATGATAACTGGAATAATCCAGATAATTATTAGAAAATGTCTGTTTCCTATGAATTCTGGATTGTATCTTACCATTTTCATTTGTTATGAGGGTATCAAGATATGGTAGTCCAACAAAATCATACAAAAACGTAAATTGTAAAAAGGTACTACTACCTTTTATGAACTCCATAAATTCTATTAAAACTGATTCAGAACCTTGCCAGATGATATAAATATCATCTAAAAACCTAGAATAGTAACGAATATGTTTAAAGTATTTGGATGGGAATACAACATTGTCTTCCCAATTTAACATAACTAGGTTGGCGTAGATGGGGGCACAAGCTGCCCCCATTGCTACGCCTCTAGTCTGTTTGAAAATCTCACCTTCAAACTGAATGAAATTATTATCTAATACTATAGCCATAAGTTCTACTATCAAGCTTATGGCGTCCCATTCTAGGTCAGTATGTTTGGTCAAACTGTTGGTGAAAGCTGTTAAACCCTCATCTTTCGGTATACACGAAAAGAGATCAATCACGTCAATAGTGACTATAATGTGAGGTTCACTAGTATCTAACTCCTTCACTGGATACTGAGATAAAAAGCACCATGAATCTTTCACCATGCGGGATGAAGGTATATACATTCTTGAGTATGGTATCTATAAATTTGCCTATATTGAAGGTTTTGGAATAACTTCCTGAGACAATAGGTCTCAGGGGTGGGTCATCAGTATTTTTGTGAATCTTTGGGATACCCACCATAGTTGCTAATTTTGGATAACAGGCTTTGATAAATCTATAAATAGTTTCAGTTATTCTTGCCTCAATCCAATATTCTTCAATATAGGAGTCAATTCTTTGGTAGGCTATATTTAGTTCGTTCATAGAGATAGTAGCATAATTACCAGAAAATAGTAATATATTATATATTTTCTGTATATAGTTCAAATTGTCATAAATAGCAATACCTCCACCCTTATCGGGTTTCATAATACGAATCGAAGTGTCATTTTTTAAAATTTGTAATAATTTGTCTTCTTCTTCCGTCAAATTTGCATGTACCTTCATGGATGAAAATAAACAATGTGCATTATATATCTCCCTAGTCACCACTTTATCAAAGGTATCAATAATCGGGTGGTTAGGTGGAGTAAACTTGCTTTTTATAACTAGTGATTGACTTGTATTGTCTCCCCCATCTATTCCTCCTAACGGTATCTTATCCTTATAAAATCTTCTAGATTGATTTTCCTAATAAATTTCTTAAAATCAATTAGTACATCCGTAAGTTTGAATCTAGGTTCAGGGATAAATTTCATACCTTTTTCCAACAAACTAAAATAAGTCTTGTCAATATGTAATTTAGAATAATTAAAAATTTTAAAATTGCGATACGTATAAATGTTATCATGGACGTCTATATCATCCTTCCTTAATATACTACTTGAGCTGACATGCTCTTCAATATTCAACACTGTCTGATTTGCAATTAGACTAACATCCTCTTCTATACATTCCCCCTTATGGGAAACTTTTGATATGTTCTTTGGTAAGGTGGGTTTTTGATTCTTGGATATCTCTGAAAACCCTGTGTATTAAGTTCATCATAATTAGAAATTTCATAAAATTCGTCTTCCTCCTTATCTGTGTCAAGACCTCTAAATGCCCTATTTGTATTGCCTCCATAAGTAGGAAAATTGCGTTTTTTCGGCCATATATATGCTACTTGTTGTTGGTATTGATTTTTATCTCTTGACATTTTATTATTCTTACGTATACAAATAGTTGAAGCCCATTTTTCTGCTTCTACATATTGTTTTTTGTATAACTTTTCCCAGTCATGAAATAATAAATCATTTACTATCATAGTATTAAGATCCTCTACTTCTTGAATTAATTTACTTAATCTCTCATCATAATATTTCATCAATAACTTGATATATTTAAATCCAAATTCATCAAATAACATATTGAATTCATTCCTACCTATATCTGTCAACTCAATGCCCAGAGGAAGTTTAAAAAATCTTATACCTTTTGGTACAATTTTAAAGTCTAAACACTTTTGTAAATACATATTATCAATTTTGATGCCATTGATGGTTTTTAGCTTCTTACCCAATACATATATTTTAGACTTTAAATTTCCACTTTCACCCTTATGGTCAACTTGTGTATGCACCACTTTGTCAGATACATTTTCATTGTTTATGTCAAATTCAAATGTTAAAAATCTGTTAAAACAATTGTTGGTGTCAATCAGTCCATCCTGATGAAAATCAGATTTATTGTCCAAGCCACAATCAGTAGTCTTGCGTCTGGATGGAAGTTCAGTAACTGCTGAATAAGTTTTTTTGGGAGGTAATCTTTTGGGTTTAGTCCCAGTTCTTTTTGCCTCCAAGTCATGACAAAAGGGCGAGAAATCAAACGTAAAGTCCGAGATGTTGATGTTACTACTAGACATGGGTGCTGTTATATCTAGTCCTTTATTGCAACTGTTTCGTCGTGTCCTTTGACCATTGGGAATATCTGAAACATCTGATGTCTCAGTCTCATTGTCAGAATTCTATGTTTATCCAGCTACCGTGGATTACTGACTTGTCCAGCATTTCATTTGACTTTTGGGCAGCAAACGCTTATTGGTGAGACCGAAGGTGAACTATTTGGTTGGTTCCTAGCATTGTTACGATGTCGTTTTCTACTTCGGATATCGCCGGCGTGGAAGTCGTGGGAGTCATGAAGGAGGCTGGTCATAGTACAACTACACCAGGTACTGTTTTTGCTAGTGAATTGGTAACTGTCGATCAGTCAGTTTCCTTTAAAGATGAACTTAATGGCTTAAAGGAAGAAGTAAAACATTTGACTTCTCTCGTACACCAGTTGCTTCTTGGTGCAAATAAACAAGGTTTTAGCGGTGTTGATCCTTCTGGCACAGAGACTGCTTATTTCAAGGATAATGATAAGACTTTTAAGGACAATGACAAGTCTTCCAATGCACAACATAATAATGGCAAAGTTAATGTTTTGGCACCCGAATATCCTTGTCGGAAGGTGTCTAATAAGGGACAGATCTCTAGTAGCAGGATGTGTAAAATTCGTGAAATTAATATCACTAATTCTGACAATGAGACTGAGATATCAGATGTTTCAGATATTCCCAATGGTCAAAGGACACGACGAAACAGTTGCAATAAAGGACTAGATATAACAGCACCTATGTCTAGTAGTAACATTAACATCTCGGACTTTACGTTTGATTTCTCGCCCTTTTGTCATGACTTGGAGGCAAAAAGAACTGGGACTAAACCCAAAAGATTACCTCCCAAAAAAACTTATTCAGCAGTTACTGAACTTCCATCCAGACGCAAGACTACTGATTGTGGCTTGGACAATAAATCTGATTTTCATCAGGATGGACTGATTGACACCAACAATTGTTTTAACAGATTTTTAACATTTGAATTTGACATAAACAATGAAAATGTATCTGACAAAGTGGTGCATACACAAGTTGACCATAAGGGTGAAAGTGGAAATTTAAAGTCTAAAATATATGTATTGGGTAAGAAGCTAAAAACCATCAATGGCATCAAAATTGATAATATGTATTTACAAAAGTGTTTAGACTTTAAAATTGTACCAAAAGGTATAAGATTTTTTAAACTTCCTCTGGGCATTGAGTTGACAGATATAGGTAGGAATGAATTCAATATGTTATTTGATGAATTTGGATTTAAATATATCAAGTTATTGATGAAATATTATGATGAGAGATTAAGTAAATTAATTCAAGAAGTAGAGGATCTTAATACTATGATAGTAAATGATTTATTATTTCATGACTGGGAAAAGTTATACAAAAAACAATATGTAGAAGCAGAAAAATGGGCTTCTACTATTTGTATACGTAAGAATAATAAAATGTCAAGAGATAAAAATCAATACCAACAACAAGTAGCATATATATGGCCGAAAAAACGCAATTTTCCTACTTATGGAGGCAATACAAATAGGGCATTTAGAGGTCTTGACACAGATAAGGAGGAAGACGAATTTTATGAAATTTCTAATTATGATGAACTTAATACACAGGGTTTTCAGAGATATCCAAGAATCAAAAACCCACCTTACCAAAGAACATATCAAAAGTTTCCCATAAGGGGGAATGTATAGAAGAGGATGTTAGTCTAATTGCAAATCAGACAGTGTTGAATATTGAAGAGCATGTCAGCTCAAGTAGTATATTAAGGAAGGATGATATAGACGTCCATGATAACATTTATACGTATCGCAATTTTAAAATTTTTAATTATTCTAAATTACATATTGACAAGACTTATTTTAGTTTGTTGGAAAAAGGTATGAAATTTATCCCTGAACCTAGATTCAAACTTACGGATGTACTAATTGATTTTAAGAAATTTATTAGGAAAATCAATCTAGAAGTTTTTTATAAGGATAAGATACCGTTAGGAGGAATAGATGGGGGAGACAATACAAGTCAATCACTAGTTATAAAAAGCAAGTTTACTCCACCTAACCACCCGATTATTGATACCTTTGATAAAGTGGTGACTAGGGAGATATATAATGCACATTGTTTATTTTCATCCATGAAGGTACATGCAAATTTGACGGAAGAAGAAGACAAATTATTACAAATTTTAAAAAATGACACTTCGATTCGTATTATGAAACCCGATAAGGGTGGAGGTATTGCTATTTATGACAATTTGAACTATATACAGAAAATATATAATATATTACTATTTTCTGGTAATTATGCTACTATCTCTATGAACGAACTAAATATAGCCTACCAAAGAATTGACTCCTATACTGAAGAATATTGGATTGAGGCAAGAATAACTGAAACTATTTATAGATTTATCAAAGCCTGTTATCCAAAATTAGCAACTATGGTGGGTATCCCAAAGATTCACAAAAATACTGATGACCCACCCCTGAGACCTATTGTCTCAGGAAGTTATTCCAAAACCTTCAATATAGGCAAATTTATAGATACCATACTCAAGAATGTATATACCTTCATCCCGCACATGGTGAAAGATTCATGGTGCTTTTTATCTCAGTATCCAGTGAAGGAGTTAGATACTAGTGAACCTCACATTATAGTCACTATTGACGTGATTGATCTCTTTTCGTGTATACCGAAAGATGAGGGTTTAACAGCTTTCACCAACAGTTTGACCAAACATACTGACCTAGAATGGGACGCCATAAGCTTGATAGTAGAACTTATGGCTATAGTATTAGATAATAATTTCATTCAGTTTGAAGGTGAGATTTTCAAACAGACTAGAGGCGTAGCAATGGGGGCAGCTTGTGCCCCCATCTACGCCAACCTAGTTATGTTAAATTGGGAAGACAATGTTGTATTCCCATCCAAATACTTTAAACATATTCGTTACTATTCTAGGTTTTTAGATGATATTTATATCATCTGGCAAGGTTCTGAATCAGTTTTAATAGAATTTATGGAGTTCATAAAAGGTAGTAGTACCTTTTTACAATTTACGTTTTTGTATGATTTTGTTGGACTACCATATCTTGATACCCTCATAACAAATGAAAATGGTAAGATACAATCCAGAATTCATAGGAAACAGACATTTTCTAATAATTATCTGGATTATTCCAGTTATCATCCCCCCAAAGTGAAATACAATGTCTTCAAAGGACAGGTGATTCGAGCAGTTCGTATGGTTTCAGATGAAGATGAATTACATAAGGAATTGAATTTAATTCAGGGATTTTTTAGTGAGAGAGGTTACCCTTCGAGGATGATGGAAGAAGTGGTATCATATGTTATCAGTCAAAGAGGTATTAAGTACAAATCACTACTCGGCTCAGGAGATATACAGAATACACCGATACTAACACACAATGGTGTCAACCCAGGTTTTCAAAGGGCATGTATTATTCCGTACTGTGTAGGTAGTGACAATATAAAAGAGATTATAAATAAATTTTGGTATTTGATCAGTACTGATCAGACCTTAGTTAACATTTTAGGATCTAAACCCAGATTTATTTATAGAATGGGAAAAAATCTGAAGAGTTTGTTAACACATCAGTATAATATCAAATATTCAGGGTCTGTTCATCAAAATAGGACCACTAGCAATAAATGTGGTTTTTGCAGGTACTGTAAATTTATGTCCAGTGCAAAAAAGATACATCTTCAAAATGGACATAAAAGTACTATTGTCAGTAAATTAGGTAACTGCAATACCAAACAGGTTATTTATCTCGCTAAATGTGATATTTGTCCAGCCTTTTACGTAGGAAGAACCGAACGTCATTTGAGAAAACGCATATATGATCACCTATATAGCATTAAGACCAAAGATATACACAACGCCCTATATAGGCATATACAGGCATTGGGAACAGAACATACTTTTAAGTTTCTTATACTAGATGTCATTCATAATGACCCTAGAGGGGGAAATATTAAAAGCCTTATAGCTTTTAAAGAAACGTGGTGGCAATTATATCTTGACGCCACTAACCCACCTGGTCTTAATGAATGTATTTCGGTTAGAACATTATTATTATAATAATATGCTATGACAATATCACATTTCTGGTTTGATGCAACTTCAAGTTTCATCATATATATATAAAAAATCCTGATTCCTGTAGTTTTGTATATTTTAGTATTTGACACCTTTACACTCATTCCTTCCTAATTCCATTTTACAACGTTTATATATACAAATATGTCTTTTATATACATAAACATGTTTTTTACTAAGTGTTTTTTACAAAGTGCTTTTTACAGTTTTTTATTAAAGAGTTATTTACAAATTGATTTTATTAGAAGTAACATTATATAAATATGTGTTTTTAATAAGCATTCACATTTATGTATTGCACAATACACAAACCCATTGGTATATACAATCTTTATCTTGGACAGTTTTAATACAATGGAACAGATTAGATAATATTTGTATTGAATATGCATATATATTGTTATATATTGTTAATTATTTATTTATATACATATTTATTATAATATTATTAATTTATGAGGAAGTATGAAACAAACATATATATAATACATTCCTTATTATATATATTTTTTGTATAATATTATTTATATAACATTTCTTTTTTCTATTTGTATGTATATATGTGTAAATTAATTGTTAATATATGCATAACATGGGTTCTCTTACTTTTAATATAACAATAATATTAACATATATTTTTATAACAATATTTATATCTCTATTTATTAATATATGTTATTTATAAAATTTATTAGAAGTAATGTATTCAGCACTCATTAAACTGGTCACCCAACAAATGCGATACGCATAAAAAGTATATGCCTTTCAAGTCAATATACACAGTTTTATATTACATTGATTCTTTTTTATATTATACAAACATATCTGTTTCGTACATCACTCAATATTTTGCACCATCCAGTTATAATTAGTTAGATTGTCAGGTTGTTAATGTTTATGATCAACAGATACTATGACATGACAACGCAACATTTCATGTGGTACACCTTTAAATATTTGAAAATTGTTTGGCGCCAAAACATTTATAAATTAAGTAGATTTTGCATTCTTCTGTTGTTCTGATGAAGACCATTTGTTTTGGTTGAAAGCGCTTAACCAGTATTTTTCATATTTTTCATGTTGTGCACAGTATCCGTTTGTATTTTCTTTCCTTGTGAGTGTTCCGCTCACTAGGATTTGAGTTTACGTTTATGCAGTCGTTTTATATTGTAGTGTCGTGAGTTTCAATAAATTCTATGTTTATCCAGCTACCGTGGATTACTGACTTGTCCAGCATTTCATTTGACTTTTGGGCAGCAAACGCTTATTGGTGAGACCGAAGGTGATCTATATGTTAACCAAACTATCAAAACCATCAGTAAAAAAACTAGGATCACTTTACAGAATAAAAGCCTTCCTAACCCCTCCAGCAAAAATTGCCATCCCCTCTACTCTCGAATTTAAACAAGACTGTCCTTAAACTCTCAATTTGCTACAACCACATTGCCAGGTTTGCCACTGGGCTGCCTTTTAGGACACATCATTGCATCAATCTAAATCAGCTTGGGTGGCTTGAACTACCCAGCCTAATCCAGTATAGCCAACTGATTATGGCCTATAAAATCCTCTATAATCCAGACAATACTTCTGCACTTAAAAATATTATCACCCCCATAACAATCCTAGACCGCTTCGATCCTCTAACAAACTACTAATTTAGACTAGCAAAATTAATAACACAGCCGGTGATGCTCTCTTTGCAAACTCTAAGTAGATCCTGGAACTCTCTTCCAGCTGATATTACCTTACTTTTCACCTTAGGTCAATTTAAAACTAGACTCAAACATTTGTCACTTAACTGGATATATCAATGTATCAAGCCTGGCTACCTCTCTCTAGAATGTGTAAAAATCTTTTAACCAGTTTACTGTGTAATTTAATTTGATCCTGACTTGTGCTCAGGATTAACTGTAACCTGTGGAACTTGTTTAACTTGCTTACTTATGTAATCTCTGTAAATAGTTTGTTTGTAATATGTAATGCTGGTATTATATAATGCTGTATCTGCTTACCCTTGGCGCTTTTCTCCCCGGGCTTCCACTGAAAATGGACATGCATCCAGTCAGAGTATCCCGGTCAACAAATGTAAAATAAAATAAAAATTACTGTGGTTAGGTGTTGATTCGTCTGTTGTGATAGGTAGGTTCAGGATTAGGGTGGATGTCTTCTAGAAAGATTTTGGTGTATTGAGGAATTAATACTTGTTTTTGGCGAATGATTTACCACCTAATTTTGATTTGGTTTTAATTGAAATGCAGTTCATCGGTCTGTATTTGAAGTAAAGATGAGGAACATCATTAAATAGGCTTGGGTGTGATGTGTGGAGAGTGTAGGGATGAAGGATAAATAGATGGTTGGGACAGAGTTGTAGATGTGTTGAGAGCTATTGTAGAGTCATGGTAGGATGAGAGATGGCCCAGTAGCAGGAGAATGGAGGACAGGCTAAGCAGTAGCATGATTTGGTAAGAGTCTGTTTTATAGTTGGCAAGTAGGTGGGAAGTAGGGATCAAGAAGGAAAAAAAATGCAGGGTTGAAGGTTTAGTGGTTAGTGATGGTGTCTGAAAGCTGATAGAGGGCAGGTAGGGAAGAAGTATTTTTTGAAGGAAGAGGTTATCCTAGTATCTTCTGGAATGTAAGGAACATGGGGTTTAAAGGCTGTGGATCGAGAATGCAGGTAAAATAGGAAGAAGTGAAGGTTTAATTGGGAAAAGTGGAAGATAGAATGTAGAGCAGATAAGTGCTGTTAGGGAGGAGTGTGACTATGAATGTGTAAAATGCAAAGCAATACGGGATGGACAAATTAGTTGGGAATTTGGGAAGCAGGAGTTTGTGTATGATAAGGTTGTTTGAGAGGGTTATGTAATAGGACTCAGAAGTATGACTGTAGGAAATAAAGTATAGTAAGAGGGCGTAGGTGAGAATTGAAATCAAGCATTGTGAGGCTGAGTGTAGCAGGCTTAAACCTTGTTAAATAACAGTGTAATCATTTAATAACAATACAAATTAATTAGCAGAAAGGTACAAAGAACAGGTTTGCTTTTATTTCCTGAAGCAGAAATTTGTCCGCCACAAAGATAAAGCTAATTTCATATACACTGTGATTTGTCGAGAAAGGACAGGGGTCAACTTAGTAAATGGTCCTAAGAGTGCAAAGACCTCTCTGTAAGGGGGGACGATACTTAGATTCCTCACATGTTTGATAGTGCCCTGTATACATGCAGACATATTGAGCTGACATTTTTCCTTTAAAAGCCCTCTGGGAATTTCACCAATACCTAGAAATTAGTTTGCAGTGACAAGCCCTGCCTCCAGAGTTGCAAACCAGATAATCATATTACTTTATATTCTCACTGTAGCCATATAATGAATAATAAGGCCTGTTGCTGTGGATATGAAGTTTCCCACCATCTGTTACCAGGTAGGTGGATATGAACATTCTTAGGCAATGAAGAAATTGCCTCATGTTTACTGACAACCAGCTAATGTGCAAACTGATGCCGTGTATGAGATATATTTACACAATGTCTGTAGAGGCAAACCTCTCAAGTAAAAGCACTCCTAATGTTAATCAGGTTGTCAGTAGTATACACTTCTTACCCATCTCAGACAGTTTAAAGCAGATGCATAGACTCCCATATGCTGAAGCACTCATTCCCTCCAGTACAAGTCTTTTGAGTGTGTACCTTTAACTGCTAGTGGGTGTGGCCTAAACCTTTAAAAATGAAGTTATCACCTTACAATTCTAATAAATACTCATTGACAGAGGTCAAATATCAGTACAATTGTGTGCCATCATGTAAGATGAAATATTCTGATACCTTGTATGTAGCGTGGTTTTGGAATTATTAATGCAAGTATGAACAAGTAATATTTGACGCCTAGAGGAGCAGTAGGGGGTAACTGCAGATGCACCTGGAGGTATCACTCGGATGTAATGAGTTAAATGCAAGCTTCCTAAACCCCAAAGACAACCTAGTTGTACAGATAAATGCCCTCAGCAGCCCTGAATGAACTCTCTCAAAACAACACTCACATCAACACTTACAGCCATATCTCCAGGAGCCTCTGTCTAAACTCATAAAGCAAGCCACCACACAATCCAACAGTTTGGTCACTGGTGACTCCATTGTGAGACACACTGATGTCAGTCTCACCAAGCTGAGTAAGAAAAAAAGTCAGTTGCTTATCAGGGGCCAGGATCTGCCACATTACACATGCATTCAGGTCATTGGACCACAAGTGCCAGTATGACTCATTGTCCATGAGGGAGAGTAAATGACCTGAGACGGACCTCCATAGAGAATGCATGCCCCAAAAGCCTAGCATTGAGCAGAATGTTACCTTCTCCAAGGATACTAGAATACAAAGACTTCAATTGGCTTAGCTTCTGGTGTCGTCTCATGGGGGTGCAATATTTGTCAGCATGGAAGGAGATGGTCAACAGATCATGCTGCTTTGCCAAGAATGGTCTGCACCTCTCCCCTCTAAGCATTCAAATCTTACCTAAAATAACATCGTCCCCATAGTGCCTTATTTAGACAAAGCCAAACTGACAGTACTTTCAATGTAGCAAACCAAAATCAAGAAAATCTAAAGGTGTTGCTGCTGAATACTGAGTCTAAACAAGAAGCTCTGCTCCCTACAAGCTTTCCTCACCCTAAAGAATGATCATGATTTTGCAGTCACAGATGTGGTGTAAAGCTGCAGAGAGCACGCCAGCAGTGCAAGACTGTAATGCCTTCCACACATTTAGACCAGGTACTATGTAGGGGCTAAAGGTGAGGGTGTCTCAATGTACATCAAAAATATATCTCACGGCTGATAAAACAGGACAATTCACTTGAACTTCTCCACATTCAAATGACCACAGGCAAAATCCCATACCACTTCCTTGCAAGCTGTAGGTCCACCTCTGACCCCAGAAACTCATAACATGTATTTAAACTTAATTACGTTTACCAGGATAGTCCATCTGGGTATAAGCCTGTTTTCAGTGGAGTCCCAGGGCGACAACTCCACAAATACAATGTACATTAATATACAGAAAAAGATGCATTAAAAATAAATACAGCTATACAGACATTGAAAATAAACATTAAGTTAATAAAATAGTATCATAGGCATTGTTTACAGAGTTTAAAATTGTTGGTTTCCAACAAAAAAAAAATTGCCATCAAACTTAGTACCATATTCATGGGTGAATTTAATTACTCCACTATTAACTGGGAATACAGATGAACCCAAATGTGCAGGCATAGATTCCTATATTCTATTTTGTAAACACGAATTCCTTGCACCTGATTGTTATTACACTGACCAGGTGTGTGCAAAACTACTGGATCTTGTGCTTACTAATATGGGAGAGTACAGCAACCCCCCCCCCCCCCCCCCAGTATGTCTTCTCTGGTAAGGTTAGAACAGAAAATGGTCTCCTTTGAAGTAATTAAATCTGAAACCCCGGATAATGCTGAAATGTACAGAAAATACTTGAAGGCTAACTTCCTACTATTAAGTGACAATTTAGCAAAATTTCATGCTCCCATAAACCCTGGGAACACTTGCCTATGCAGAAATACTCACAGAACTCTATAAAAGCTAGCTACATAGAGGCAGATGTATACACTAGGAAGAAGTACAGAACTAACTAAAAAAAAAGGCAGTCTGGTGAAATCCCATCAGTAGGCTTTATACCAGCAGGAAGAAAAATGGCAAAAACTAGGTGCATCACCAGCAGGATAAAAGCACAGCCATCAAACTAAACTAACAACTCTGAGGACAAATCTGAAGTAAATTTGGCCTCAAGGGGCAAAAACCACAAGGAATTCTATGTCAACAACCTCAAATGGAAGTGGAGCCACCTAGACTGAACCAGAAGATATAACAAACCTGGCTGATAAATGTTTCTAACATTAACCCACTCTCCACCCCCCCCCCCCCCGGTCAACCTTCCCTTAGGAAATACCATCAAATACAATTCCCCCTATTATCACTGGGGAACACATCCTCAATGCTCTCTGAGGCCAAGAACACTACATCAATAGGACCAAATGTCCCATTGTGGTTGTCTTTCGGCTTTTCCCGGTTAGGGGTCGCCACAGTGGAACTCCAGTCCACTAATGATTGGCAGTAGATTTTTACATGCCGAGTTGCCAGCCCTGACGCACAACCTTCAATGAAGGTATGCCCATTCACACATGTCTCCACACAGAAGACACTCTAGCTGAGAATTTAAAAGGACGACATCTTATTGTGAGGCGACAATGCTACTGCAGCATCACCACCGCAGTATGCCTTCTAAATAGCATCAGTCGTGACCCATCAGTTGCTCTATTTGCTATTTAACTGTAGCCTCCAAACAGGCTTCATGCCTCATGAATGGAGAAAAAGAGCCATCCCTCTGCACAAAGGTGGGCTATCTACAGACTCATAAGTCTCACTAGTCTTGTATGGAAAGCTATGGAAAGAAGTAATATGGCAATGATACTAACTTTTTGAGGTTTACTTTCCAACACAATCTTGATCATATCAATCAAGATATAAAAATCTCCCTAGCTGGCAGCACTAGAGTCCACTTACAGTAGACTCTTTCAAATTCTTATTTGCACTTCAATAGTTTTTATCTGGTTACATATAAAGACTTTGTGTTAAGGTTAGACTGGCTAGGATGGTCTCTAATAAGCTAGTATTTGCACATGAAAAGCAAATTTCCTTCTTAGAAAAAGGATACCCAAGAGCATTTTTACATCAAGTTAGTCAGCAGGTGTGTGCTAACTGGGGAATTAAGTATAAACCTTTGTTGGGACACGGTTTGGTCTAATTGTAGATTTAGTGATAATTGTGAAAATTTTTGTAAGTCTTTGGTTCGCCAATATAGTGACTGTTCCAATCAAGTGAAAAAAAATATTTGGAAGTATTGGTTAGTATTTAAGGGTAATTAACAGTTACACAAGGCTAAATATGACTTAATGGAACATATTAAAACCTATGTAACTTCAATTCAAAATCTTTTTACTTCATTAAATCTACTAAAGTATATGATGGTGTTTCAACCACTCCATAAGAACCCAAATTTTGTTATAGGGAATAAATTGATAGACTTACAGAAATTCCCTCTAATAAAGGATTTAATCATATTGGATTTTTACCCCTTGCTTGGGATATCAGTTCACGATATTTTAAGAGAAAAGTCTTCCTATTTCATATCTAATTATCATGAGACAGTTAAAAGATCTAGCTATAAACTATTTTAATAACTTTGAGTTTAAAGAGGAGGAATTAAATATATGTCGCAATCTGTGGGAAGCTCTGTTACAAGACAAAAAATATATAACTACCTCATATAAACTGATAAAAGAGATGAAACACAATAAACATATTCTCTTATCGAATTACTGGAGGGAAAAATTAATATTAGTTGAGGACAGCAAGATTTTGGATGCATTTAAGCTAACATTAAAGTCAGTATCCCTCCAAAAATTACTATTCACACAATTGATGATATTTAACAATGCCTATTATACCAGTCTTACTCTTCATAAATTTGACTAAAAAAATTCTCCTAATTGTCCATACTGCATAGACCAGATAGCTGACCTGTTTCACATGTTCTGGAGTTGCAAATGCATTTTTAAACTTTGGAATTCGTTAAAATTTCAATTACAGAAAATGGGCTACCAACATTCAACACTCTTGGGAATTTATGATCCTACATATTCCCCCAGATAATTTAGATAAATCAAAAAGGATCATAATCATGAATATTTGTTTATTAATGAAACTATACATAGCTTCAAACTGGTTGAACCCTACCCAGACATCTTGGGAAAAATTCAGATCACTAGCAATAAGACATATATTAGCAGCACAAATTGTTAATTAATGACCATAAGAAAAGTATACATAATGTTAAAATATGGGAGCAAATTTTTAATATTGTGTTGGCCTAGAGGTTCTTATCCACTGTTACTTAGGATACATATTTATAAGTCAGATTCAATCTTAGATTAGATATAGATTGTAATAATAATACAGATTGATGGCTCTTTTATGTTATGTTTCCTTCTTAACATTTTTTTTGTTAATGTACAATGTTTGTGTAACTTTTGGAAGCAATCTTGTACATATTGTGTGTGTGTGTATATATATATATATATATATATATATATATATATATATATATATATATATATATATATATATAGTAGTGTGTAGTATGCAATTGAAAAATAATAAAAGACGGATTATTGAAAAAAAAAAGTTACACAAGGCTGTAGATGAGAAACCCAATTTTGTGTTTAATGTGCCACCAAAGTTGAATACATTTATGGAATGTGTTAAACTGGATTAGGGTACGACCAAAATTGGAGAGACTAGTAAATGAAGTGTATGCTGCCAATGTAACTTTATATATTCTGGCGCAGCTATGAGCCTTAAATATATTTAACACAGCTTTGGTTGCCGTCAGGAAACTGAACTATCCAGGAATAGTGTACATTTCTAAATGTAATCAACTTTCTGTGTTCTACGCGGATAAGACTGCGATCTTTAAGAAAATTAATATATGAACATTGTATTTTAAAATGCAATACTAAAAATGCACTTTATAGACGGAATCAGGATATCCTTGGATTTAAGAAATTTGAATTTGGAATTATTGAAAGGTTTCCTAATTATCCCAGGGGTGATGCTTGGGAGTCTACCTTTGCATACCTTGAATGTCGCAACTTAAACTTAACACAAATATCCAGGGATAAATGTAAGTGTAAATTTTACTTGTTTTAAGTTATGATCAGCAAAACTGTAATATAGCATGGTATTTAATTTATTGTGGAGAAAATCCATATATTATAATGCCTGCCTTTTTATAATACACTGGGTATTGTACATTTTAATGTCATGTTTTTAGGATTAATGAAATTTTTATTGTTTTTGCATTGATATGATTTTTGGAGTGAATGAGGTTTATAAACTTCCATACATTTTTCACTTGGTAACAATTTCTCTCATTTGTTTTAACTGGGAGATTAAACACTATGTATTACATTGATCATGTGATGTTAGGGCTATATATATATATATATATATATATATATATATATATATATATATTGTACTTTGCATGTTTATTGGTTCTGAAGAAGCCTATGGTAATGAGTGTTCAACACTCTACTAAACTCATTTTGTTACATTAAAGTTTGTTGGATACGCTGGGCTTATTGTGACCTGTGCCTAGCACCATGTACCCTTGATTTGTGAATGCACATTCCTTTGGTTCTTAAATGCTCTCATTTTATACAATTATTTCTTTGTGCTTCAGTATATGGTGCTATTCCTATTATCCAGAATTACAGCCTCCTGGGCATGTAGTGTGGCAGTTACACTCTTTCCCCGAAGAGCATCTAAGAACACTTGTATATTTTTTGGCACATTTCCTTGCACATCTCAGTCTTGAACATGTAGTACAAGTATATGCATACTCAATGTGTGACTAGAGCTATGTTCTGGGAATTTGTGAATCATGGTGAGTTATTTTGAGTACTTGGAGGATCCAGAAAACTATGGCTTGAAGGAGCTGATTTTATTACATTAGAGAGAAACTGTGACTTGGGTCATTGACCTCGAGTAACTTACAGAAATTCTACCATCTAATACCTACAAGTCATCCTTTGAATCAAATATTTATCTGTTTTCTGTCATGTATCGCCATTCACAACTAATCATTTAAATGACACCCTTAAAAAAATTGACATTAAGCAGTTGTTTCCTTAGCATTGTATTCTGTCATGGAAGCATTTTAAATTTTGTAATCTTCCTTAGTCTGGTATTACAGAATATTAACCAGCAAAGAAGGGGTTATTCAGCTTTCTTGACCATCTGTAATACTAAGTATGCTTAGATGCATCACATGAATATCCTTATGCCTTCTCTTCTGAGTCTGTAAATTAAAATTACATTTGAACAAAAGTACTTTGAATAAATGTGCAATATTAAGTGGATTTTAATGTATTTGCCAATCAAGATGTAGTATTCAATTACTTTTTTCTCAGTGCTACATCCTAATTGCTGCTCTTTAATACAGCTGTATTACACAGTCTATTAAAATACACATTTGTCTGTATAGTGTTTTTTTATTTGTTGAATGATATGTGAAGATTTTTCAAGAAACTAAACTGCAGAATAAGAGATCATTTTCTTAATTTTTTACCATTTTGTTTTAATTTTTTCCTCATCTTTTTAGGAATGGTGAAAGCCCTTGATGGCAAATGATTTATTAAAGTATAATTCTGTTTTCTGTATGCTTTTCTCTTTGTTCAGCCTCTAACAATGCCTGCAAATATCCCTGAATATGAATACCTCATTCTCTTTGAGCAAACGGTAAGTGTTTAAGTGACACGTTGCCTTACAAACCAAGAATATATTCCTTTATTTATATTTTGTTCTTTAATCTCTGAGGCTAGCCTACTCCAAAACAATTGTTCTTTATCAGTTTCTCATGTATGGCTGTTGCCTCTGTCTCACTGCCACATAATTTTAATATAAACGCCCATCTGTGCATAATTTCAGTTGTGCTTTGCGTTTTCGGATTGATCTCAGGCAATATGTAAATGTACTGACTATTTGCATGCCATGTACTTCACTGTTTATTTGTATTGTACTTTAATGAATTGCTTTGAACAATGTTGTGCAGCATGATATGGCATCTTTTTATACTACATTTGCAGCTGAAAAAAAGTGGTGTCTAATATGACACATGGTATCAGGTATAGGTCAGAGTTTATAAAGTGTCAGGCCGTACACACGATTGAGGCATTCGTATCCAGGAGTACCTCTAAGTCAAGCACCAAAAAAAACAAAAAAAAAAAAAAACAAAGCCGTGATAAGAAATCTAGACCTTAACTTAGAAATTACATTGACAATTTATTCCAAGAATAAGTCTTAATATCCAGTAAATTGTATAGTTTACATAGTATACTTTCTGTATTTAGGATTAACTGCTAAGTGAGTTTTCTGCTGAGGAATATATCACAAATACTCAAGTTCAACAGTGGCTGTCTCTAAAGAATCATGAAGCTCAGGATCACATTACTGTCATACTAAGGAATAAATGTACTTGCCCTTCAAAGAATCTATACATAAAACTTAAGTATACCATTTAAAGTATTATATTTATATCTTAAAATGCAACAATTTAGGCTGCTCTGGATCTATTAATTTTGTAGATTAGCTTGTATTCATTGACATACATAGACATATGAGGAAATGGCACTGGTTTATCTATACTTTGCTTAGTTTGGATCTTTATCCTTACTACACCTTGCTTAGGATTATTAATAGATAACAGGCCATCTGTAAAGGATGGAATAATCATCTTTCCCCTAAAATCTATTTCCATACATTTGTGATCTTGCATAATGTGGTAAGAGACTCAAAAATAGAAGCGTGGGGGGGGGTGAAGTGGTTGTCCTTGTCAAGTCTGTACTAGGGTATTAATAGGAGTGGCAACCCTCCCATTTATTACAATGCAAGTACATGCTGATTTGTGAAAAATCATACTGTATTTCTCAGACATTCAATTTCTTGAATGCCACAGAAGAAAATCCTGTGAACCCTATCAAATGCAGTGTCTTCCTATTAATTTTTTCTATTATACTACAAGATTAATTCAAATAAGTTTCTTAGGTTTGTTTTCCTTCTCTAAATCCATACTGAAACCTTGAGATTATCCGACATGCTACTAATCAAAATCATTAACATAAAATTGTAACAATTTAAAAGCTAAAGTACAGTAGTTAGTTCAGAATCCATAATTAAAATAAAAATTGTCCAAAATTGATTTGAGTGATCTGAAATATCTTCCTTTTCTGATGTCTTTAGAACTGGAGTCAGTTTATGATTACATTTCCTACCCAATTTTGCATCAAAACCATCAGGACCAGGATGTACTTTTATAAGCCTAAACTATTTTATGACTAGGCTTTATATTTGTTTTGCAACTATTTAAGTATTTTTATATATTTACTTTGAGGTTTGATAGCTCATTAAAGTGTTTTGTAGAAGACATTTAGTATTTTTTGTGGTTTACTTTCCAATGAGTTATTACCTTTGATAGACAATATATTAGTGTTATCTAGTTTTTTTGTCATGCTTTCATAATGTCTGTACCTATAATTTCAGTTAGTCTTCTTGTACATGTACACTTAACCAGTGTGCTGTAACCAAAATATGTAATTGGTGATCGAGCAATGTTACTTTGTACTCAGGCTGTGTATTATCATCACCTTAACATAATGTGACCATACATTAGTTCAGGATGATAGTATGAATGTGAGAGACTTCTGGCATAGTTAGATAATTTTGGGGTAGATGACGATTGCAAAGACTGTTCATTACATTATTAAAATGGCTTGGGTGGTATGGGCAATGTTTGATTATTACAGCAAGTTAAGTACAGCACATATTGCACAAAGTGACTTCTGCCATGTATGGAGTGCACTTGTATGCGTATGTGGTCATTCATTAATGTTCAGATTGTGCTGCATGGATGTTTGAGATTAAGGAGTCTAGAGAGGGCATGGCTGTTTAGAATGCAGAAGGAGTTGCTCTGAAGCATGAGGCTGCTATGCCATCCCTTTTTTACCATTTGATATGGCTGATCATATTTTGATAACTGTACCAGGATAGAAATGGAACTTAGGGACTCCAAGGGGGAACTAAGACGTGAGGCACTGTGTGATCTTTACGCATTGAAATAACCCAACTTACATTATATTTACCCATGGATTTCTACTTTTCCAACCCTCCTCTTCCATGAGGCAATCATAGCAGGAAAATCCAACATCCCTATACCCCACAGGTTATGTGCTCCTGTAAAGCATAGCATCCCCTTGCACAGCAAGCAGTTCGATGGGGGTTGTGCCATAGTAACAGGACAAACTCAGTATCATTGTACCTGTAGGCCATGTTCTCCAGTACTGGTGTCGTCCACCTCTGTCTCCATTTAATACAGTGGACAAGGGGCACCATGTTTCCATCTACTGCAATGGTCATAAAGGTGAAGAAGGCAGTTTAAGTGAAGAGCACCTTTCCTGGGCCTCCAATGCCTCCCCAAACATAGCCAATATGAATGGCAATGAGCTGTAATAGTCTCATACTCAGCAGGGCAGACCTTTTACTGTTTTATCATATATTTTACAGTTTGTTTACACATCTACTGAAATATTTAAATTCTGTGCATGCACATGTAAATATAAATATTTATATATTACCACAAACAAATGCATGGAGTTTATAACTTTATGCTTTTGTAGGTTTATAGGTGTTTGGACTGCAGGCTGTGGTGAGGGTCACTGTATCAGAGGTATTTGGGGAGTTACTGATGTGTTGTGTTTCTGGTTTTACTTTGCCCACTCCATTACATAGAAAGTATTTGGGTATGAGAGGCAATGAGCGTGTGCTGTACTTAGACTTTATGTTCATATATACTTACAGATTGCATGTCTCAAATTACTGGTAAGATAAGACTAGAATGAGCAATAAACAAAGGTAAGATAGAGCTGCATTTTGCAAGCAATAGTCATAAATGGTTGTGTCACTCAGTGCATTATAACTGAAATTAATACATGTACAACATACTAGCTATTGGTGACTCTATAGTCAGGCACACTGTCTCACTCACCAGGCTAGACAAGGTTAATGTCAGCTGACTGTCAGGTGCCAGGATCCGCCACACAACCGACGCACTCAGGTCGCTTGACAACAAGTACAAATATGACTGTCATTGTCCATGTTGGTGTGAATGACCTGAGATGTACCTCCCTGGACTATATGAAAAGAGACCAGAAAGAGCTCTCTGATCTTGTAATCCAAGCAGATATGACCCTAGCCCTGAGTAGCATCCTGCCAGTGCCTAGAATACCGCAGTGCAAGTGCAAAATGATTGACTTCAACAATTGGTTAAGCTTCTGGTGTCATTCTAAGAGGACCCAGTATTTGTCTGCCTGGGACGACATGGTTGACAGAGCACGATGCTTTGTGAGAGATGGCCTGCACCGGTCACCTCTGGGATTCCGGATACTGGCTAGGGCTCTTGCTGCCCGTATAGTGCCTTTTTTAGGCAAGGTTCAAATGACAAATTCACCACCATAACAGGTACAGGCAAGCAAAAACTACAGGTAATGCTACTCAATGCTAGAAGTCTAAACCACAAAATGCACTCACTCGAGGCACTCCTTAAAATGGAGAACATTGATATCTGTGCAGTAACTGAGACCTGGTTCACGGCTCCAGAAAGCACACCTGCATTACCAGGCTGTAACTCGTACCACACCTTTTGGCCATCTAACCTGTACCAGAGCACTAAAGGAGGTGTCCATATTCATTAAGGATATCCACACTTCCAGGCTAGTTGCTCAGCATAATGCATCTGAGATTATACAAGTGCAACTAACTCACGGCAAAACTGCAATCCAAATTGCAGCTTGCTACAGATCCCCCACCATGCCCCAGGATTCCCACACTTTTCTTGATATAATGGAAAATATTAGGGTTCAAACAAACAGCCTAATGGGTGATTTCAACTACACCACCCTTGACTGAGAAAACTACTCTTGTAACAACTTCATAAATTCCTATGCACTGGATCTACTTATCCACACCCCCACCAGCGGCAACAATATCCTAAACCTAGTCATTACCAACATGAGTGACTGGTGTTCCACACTAAGTCAACTCCTTGTTGGTCACATCTCGACCATAAGCTAATCATCCTAGATATCCACATCCTGCCCCCATCCCCATTAAGGAAACCACTGTGAAAAATTTCTCCAAAGTCAACTTCATCCTCAAGACAGAAGTGGCAAACTTCATGACAACCAAGCAGAAGGACAATACAGCTACAACTACTGAATCTTACACAAATGCACTTTATAAGCACTTGGACGAGTGCATGGATCATGCTATTCCAAACAACACCAAGACACCATCCTCCAGAAAAGGAAGCCAATCTGGTGGTCCCCTGCCAAAAATTCTACAACAGAAGGAAGAAACTGTTGTAAAAGAGTAAAGTCCCATGAGGGAAGGAACTCCCTGGTCAGCCTCAGTAAGATCCCTCATAAACTCCTACAAAGCTAGCTAAGAAAACAAACAAGCTATGTCAAGAACCTCATTGGTAGCACCCAGATCTCCTCTGAGTTGCAGCACAATTGCGTGAAAATTACAGAACCTACTGATATTGCCAACATCCTGGCAAATGTGTTCATTGCTAACTTTACCCCCCGCTCACCCCCTAAAGGGCCCATATCTATACCAGAAGAATGCAGACTACCTGTAATCTGTAAACCACACAGGTAAAAACTGCACTCTCTAAAGCCAAGAACACAGCATCCATGGGACCGGATTACATCCCAGGCTGCATTTTACACTAACTTCAGAATGATCTGGCTCCCCATCTATGCACTATGTTCAATCATAGCCTCACATCAGGCTTTGTGCCTGCTGAATGGTGCACAGCAGCAGTTATCCCACTCCACAAAGGGGGAGCCACCATGGACCCCAGGAACTATTGCCTTATTAGCCTGGTTTGTCAGGCCATGAAATGTATCATCATAGAACTTATAAACAAAGACATTGGTTAACTCCAAACTCTGGACCCCAACCAGTTCGGGTTTGTGAAAGGCAGATCATGCCGTCTGAACCTGATCAACTTTGAGGCAGTCACCAAAGCCATAGACTAGGGTAATTTGGTTCACACAGCCTATATTGACCTCGCCAAGTCTTTTGACACCATCCCCAATTCTGGAATTATAAACTCGCTAAATTGGGTATAAATCACTACGTCACAAGATGGGTTGCCAAATGGCTCACAGAACCCAAACTGTAAAATTTGCATACTCCAAATCTGACTTTAAACTAGTGACAAATGGAGTACCACAGGGTTAGGTCCTGGATCCTCTCCTGTTTGGTATCTACTTCTCTGAAGTACAGGCTAACACAGATGGTCTCTGGCTAATGGAGTTTGCAGATGACTGCAAACTAGCAGCCATAGTAGAGTCCTCAGACCATGTGGACATCCTGCAGAAGGGCCTCAGACAGATGCCTGGTGTCAGAGCCATGGCCTCAAGCTCAGTACCAAAATGTGTATCGTCATCCCCTTTGGTAAAAACTCTCTACCCATGAACTACCACATAGGCAGCAGTCTACTTAATGCCGAATGTGTGATGAGACCTTGGGACCCAGGTGGATAGTAGTCTCTCCTTGGATAATTACATCGCCACAGTAGTTAGGAAATCCTTCTATATGGTACACCATCACAAAAAAGGGTTCTCATCTGGAGAAGAGGTCATTGTTCGCCTTTACTTGTCACTCATTAGACCCATTATAGAGTACAACACCCCTTTTGGAATGTACCTCACAAGACATCTGCAACAGCTGAAAAGGCTGCAGAAATACCTCGCCAAGAGGATTACCAGCCTCGAACAGATCCCCTACTGTCATCTCAAAAACCTTTACTCCTTTGCATATCACCTACTCCAAGGTGATGTCTGCCTAACGTACAAAGCTGACATGCTACACGCTCTAGGGACCTAAACCTTGTCACCACATAAAACAGAACATGCTGGAGGGATAGATTCCTGTGCCAGAGACTTCACATACTATGGAACAAACTACCCATCTATGTCCAGCAGAGATCCTCATTAGCACTCCAAGAAAAATCTGAGTGGATGGGTAATAGGAAAGTCACCCTGGAGATCACTTCTATGGCTCTGCTCGAGAGTGGCACAGGAAAATAATTTTCTTGGGTGGTCAGTCAGGGAACCTTGTTGGCTAGACTGACTTAGGCCCTTGAGCCAATGGCCTGGTACCTACCTATGAACCTACAACTTTGTATGTGTTTAGTCATGTGGATGATGCAGTTAGTTGTATGCAGAATGATTTCAATTCCTGCTGCAAAACTGTTTGGCAGAGGGTAAGACACCCTTACTGTGAATGTTCATTGGCGTGATGGTTCAAATCCAGACCTGTGTAAAAATATTTCATGTGTAACAAAATTTTTTTTGTTTATTTCATAGATTGCTTTATTCATTTCAACTAATTTTCCCTTTATTTTTTAATGCCAGTGTTTGTGCTAAGAATGGAGTAGCACAAACAAGGGAACTGGAGAAACATGGTCAGGTTTACCTGTGCTTATCTCGTTTGCATGATGCTTAGCAGTGTTCAAACCTAGATTACTACCCCATACAGGAAGCAGACGGAACACCTGCAGACAGGGTGTAGACTGTATAAAGGACAAAAAGGGTACACTGTTGCAATTTTTGCTTTCCATTTCCCAGTGTGACTAAGCGATGTTGAGCAGCAATTACCATGGTTCCCCACTACATGCAGCCATCAAACACGTGCAGACAGGATGCAGATGGTCAATACTAAAAGGGACACATTCTATTAATTTTGTTGGTCACTGCACAAACACAATAAATGGCATTGTGTAGCAATTAACATACGACTTAAAGAATAGGGAATTATCCAAATGTTTAACTATTATTGTGGCAGCAGGTTTAAAAGTAGGACTAATACAGATGGTCCTGGGTTCAAATACAGGAAGTGCAACATATTTTTACTGTTGCAACAGTCCAATTTATAGCAATGAACAGAAAAATATACAAGTGTTTCAACATTTTTATGCTAACAGATAAAAGTGTAGGGCTCCAATGCACATGGCCTGAACATTCAGACATTTCTACTGTTGCATATATTTTATTTGACACCACTTATAAAGATAGTGGAGCTTTAATTGTATGTACGAGTGATAAGATGCCCTTATTGTGTTATCAGGTATATGACTGCTATACTGTTCACTATTTCTGCGAGTATAATTCTATCTGAATTTGAATGGCATTCACACTTTAAATAAGACACGTACACAAATGAATATATACACAAATCATGCTGGGTCACACACATACATGGTTAACACCTTAAACTGTTAGCTACAGTCATGAATGATTCATGACTGTCTGAGCAGCACTTCTTTGGCAAAGATGGAAATTGCTGCAGTGGAAGAAAATGTTTTGTTCCTTACACATAAGTTTGAATCCCTGTGTAAAGCCAAAAATCATGTCAGGGCATGTAATTTATTTCCCCCAGTGCAGGTCTGCAAAGTTAATTCACCTAACATTTGCAGCAGCAGACCTCCCTCAAACTAATGTCAAATGTCAGATAAACCTTCCAATTTCAAAAAACTGATATGCTCCCAGCTTGTCCTTGTTGCTCTCCACTTAATATCAAACAAACACAACTGGCATAGTTTACTGGATTTGCGCACTACCAGTAAACAGATTAACAAGAATTGGTGGGGAATAATGTGCCATTGCTCTACTTTTGTTATTAGACCGGTCTATCCAGGAGCGGACTTAGCTCAGCTGATGCCCTAGGCAAAAGGGCTCCATGGGGCCCCGCATCACACTACCTGGTGCCCCCATCCTGGTCTACCTTATAGGTTCATAGGTTGGTACTAGGCTATCAGCCATAGGGCCAATACAAGCCCAGCCATAACAATTCCCTGGCTATTTCTTCTCACACTATTTACTTCCCAGGACCCCTGTCTAGCTGACTGACGTGATCCCCAGGGTGAATTTCCTTTCTCCCATCCAATCATCAAGGTTCCTTTTGAAGACGGCCAAAGAGGCGCTCTGCTTGACATGTATGGGCAGTCTATTTCAGAGTCTGGGGAGTCTCTGGGTCAGGAACCTATCCCTCCAGCATGTTTTGTTTATTGTGATGACAAGGTTTAGATCTCTAGAGCATGTGGCCCTGAGGGATTGGGATTTCTTTAAGTGTAGCATGTCCAGCAGCTCTGGGTTTGATATGGCCTTGTATGTTAAGCAGAGATCGCCTCTGAGAAGATGATATGCAACAGAGTATAGCTGTTGTTTTGTAAGGCGGTCAGCATAGGCATCTGCTTTAGGCCTGTGATTCTTTTAGTCAGGTATTTCTGCGGCCTTTCCAGTTGTTACAGCTGTTTTGAGAGGTACATACCAAATGGGGTGTTGTATTCTATAATGTGTCTGAGGGATGAGTACAGTGGGACAATGACCTCTTTTTTTCTGGATGAAAAGCCCTTGATGAGATGTGCCACATAGAAGGATTTCCTGACTGTTGTGGGGATGTGGTTATTGAAGGTGAGACCACTGTCCACCTGTGTCCCTAAGTCTCTTATCACACTTTCGGTGTTTAGTGTACTGCCACCTATGTGGTAATATATGGGTACATGTTTTTTCCCAAAGGGTATAACTATACATTTCTTGGCATTGAGCTTGAGCCCATGACTCTGGCACCAAGCATCTGTTTCTGTAAGGCCCTTTTGCAGAGTATCCACATCATTTGGGGATTCAGTAATGGCTCCCAGTTTGCAGTCATCTGTGAACTTGGTTAGCCAGAGACCCTTAGTGTTGGCCTGTACTTAAGAGAAGTAGATGCCAAATGAGAGGTCCCAGGACTGAACCGTGAGGTACTCCACTTGTCTGAAGCTGGATTTGGAGTCAGCTACTTTTACAGTGTGGTTTCGGTCAGGAAGCCAGTTGGCAACCCATCGACTGACGTAGGAATTAATGGCCAGTTTAGTAAGTTTATCTATGATTCCAGAGTGGGGGATGGTGTCAAAGGCCTTGGCGAGGTCCAGATAGGCTATGTGGTCTGCCTTAATCTCATCCACTGCTCTGGAGACTGATTTGAAGAAGTCAATCAGGTTCAGGAGACAAGATCGGCCCTTCACGAACCCAAACTGCGTGGCGTCTAGTGTTTGAAGGATGCCAATGTCTTAGTTTATAAGTTCCATGATAATACGTTCCATGGCCTTGCAGATCAGCCTCATCAGACTGATGGGGCGGTAGTTCCTGGGATCCAAGGTGGATCCCCCCTTGTGGAGTGGGATAACTGTAGCTGTGCGCCACTCAGTGGGCACAAAGCCTGAGGTAAGGGTAGGATTAAACATGACACTTAGGTGAGGTTCCAGTTCATTTTGTAGTTCATGTAGTACACAGCCCAGGATGTCATCTGGTCCCATGGATGCTGTATTCTTAGCTTTGGAGAGTGCGTTTTTTACCTGTGTGGCCGTTACTAGAATTTGGCAATCTTCCATTATTGAGATCGGCCATTTAGGGGGTGAGAGGGGGTGAAGTTGGCACTGAATTGATCGTCCAGGATATTGGCAATATCCTTGGGATCAGTATATTTAATGCCATTCTGTTGTAGCTCAGAGCAGATCTGAGCTTTGCAATTTAGATTCTTGACATAGTTATAGAATGCCTTGTGGTTGTCTTTGGAAACTTTGGCAATTTTATTTTCATACTCCATGTACCTATTTAAATAAATACTGGAAAAGCGCCCCTGCTAGAGCGGTGCCCTAGGCGGCCACTTAGTTGGCCTAAGCCTAAGGCCAGCTATGGGTCTATCATTAGAGGGGAAGGGCCCAGTTTGTCTCAGAGTTGGGGTGTTCAGGAGTCCATGATATTTACTGGTGTCATGGTGAAGTGACACAGCCAAAGGCTTCTACAGGGGGACTATTCAGCCTCCCAGTACAAGTCGTAGGCTTGGAGTAGTTTAGCTAAAGCTGTATCCAGTGCAGTTGGCATCCCACACACTGGAGAACAGTGTATGTACCACTTCACTGACCTACAAAGGCACAAGAGGGATATATTCAACCAATGGTTGACAGAGTATCCAACTGATGACATCCTACAGTTGTGTGGCTATGCAAAAAAAGAGAATTTAAGTACATAAAAAGCTAAATATAGGCAAGAGTGGTATGCATAAAGGTTTGCTGTTTTCTTTTCACAGCTAATGAATAGAACAGGCTGGAGGGATAGATTCCCTTAACAAAGACTTCCCTTACTATGGAACAGGGTCCCGATCTACATAAGACAGAGCCCCTCAGTATTCCGCTTCAAGAGGAACCTTGATGAGTGGATGGGTAACAAAGGTCA